>NW_016690181.1:5027758-5074601 GCF_001604755.1 Lepidothrix coronata
CAGCCAGTTTTGGATTGCTTACTGATAAAAAATTATTTCTGAATTTCCATAAGGAGATGATCATGCATCTTCCTAAAACGCGTAAGATTTTTAACTCTTTTTGGCTAAACTCAATAGAAAACTTCTCCGAGATTGCCATATACAAGAACAATTAAACATAAAACAAATGGAAGCTTGAAAGTCAACTGAAAATAATTATAAACATGTAATCTCCCTGTGTGAATGTTCTCTCTGATTATATTTCTTTCAGTTTAAATAGATTATGCACAGGCAGTGTGACTAGAATCAATCATTACAACCCTATAACACAATGATGCACTAGAAGACAGTTATATAATGGAAGTACCAAGACAGAGGACTGGAAAGAAAAGCTAAAGATTCTGCCAACAAGTGGCTTAGCATAGTAGAATCAAAACAAATAAAATTTACAGGGGCACAAAATGCCAGCAGCACAAGGCAGCAGCAAGATCATTGTGGAAACAGGCGTAGCCTGTTGGTGTTCACATATTAACTCTAAATGCAGGTAGAGCACTCAGCTGCCACAAAAAATAACTCCTATCATATAGTTACTCCCTAAAACAAAGACTCATAGCTCTGGCCTATAATTCAGACTGAAGTTTGAGAAAGATAGAAAGCATTATAATTAATCAAAGATCTACCTAAGCATTCTCATGAGATTTAAGAGCTTTTATTTTGTAGATGGTTTAGCACTTCTATGTTCTTGAGTCTCTGCAGTACTTGCTGCCTGGTTACCTTGGGACCCACTGCAGAACCATCCTAAGTCTGTCCTAAATCACCTGCTACTTAAGAAACAGCAACCTTCTTGATACTATTTATTTCCAGCTCTCAAATCCCTGGGAGCACTGAGACCTTAATTAACCTGATCAGCCTCACCTGGGAACTCCCTCCAAACCTTCCACGCATGGGCACAGGAGCCTCATAACCAGAGGCTCATTTAGTCTCTGGTTAAGCTACGTGGTAGGTGTATCCTTCTCCAGTGCTGTCACAACTGTGCCTCTACTTGGCCATGGACCTTATTTATCCCGGCCTGCAGACCAATTTCCCAGCTTGACCTTGGACTTGTCACTGTGAACTTTCCTGGTGATCATGGGCCTGTGTCTGAGTATTCCTTCTGATACCAACTTTACCATTTTCCTGAAAGAGATGTAAGACAGCCAAGTTTAGGCAACATTCATTTTGCCTATTAATGACAAATAAAAATACTTTATTTTCATTTCCATTGTGAGGTCTGTCCCCCTTATGTCCATCCCTTTATTTAAAAGGACAGGTACTCACTAAAGATATAGAGAGACATTACTGTTCAATGAACTTCTGCATGTGCTTTTAGCTGTAACCATTTTCTTAGATTCTCCCACTCAAGGATGATACCAATTGCTTTGAAGCTAGAATGAGATACAGAATAGTTGTTATGAATGACTGTATCAACTACAGTTGAAAGGAGAAAGGGAAGGTTGTGGTTGTTGGTACCTTTTTTCTTTTGAGCATTCAAAGTAGTCGAAAAAGACAGACTAAAAGTTACTACATTTCTACAAAGCAAAAAAAAAGTTATGCCTCTTATAAAATAATAATGTGAAAGATATTTGTAAAGAAATCTTCCTTCTCAACACAGAAAGCCTGCAAGTCAATAGAAGAACTTCTGCTCAACCAAGCTAAAATTCTTTCAGATGTATCACCAATGTATGCATCAGTTTCTACAAGAGATAAAAAGTCAATAGGAAGATTGTGAAGAAAGTGGGGTATAACATCAAGTGAAAATATAATCTATATATAGTAAAATTGCAAATAGCGCTGCTGATATTCCTCCACTGCTGGGCTTGCCCTGCTTGTTGCTGGGGAGAGGCAGGGAGAATCTGGCTGAGGCTGATGCTTCAGTTTGGGTATCCTGCTGTCCAGGACCTGAATGTAGCTCTGCAGCCAGCAGCCATGGGAGCTCAAGGGAACCTGTGCTGGTCCTGTCAGGCCTTGTCCCCAGGCCAGCCTGCATTTTGTCCAGCCCCACCTGTGACTGTCTGCTGCCTCGGCACCTTAGCTCCCCTGCCTGAGTCCATGTAGGTGTCTGTGCCTTCTGTGTGTTAGCACAGGGGAGCCAGAACCTCTCTGCATGCATCTCCTCTCTCTGTGGGGACCCCATGATGAGCTCGAGGAGCAGGGAGGATGGGATGTGAAGAAGGACAGGCAGTGGGGTGGGCAAAGAACTCCGGGACAGAAAGGAGCAGAGGGTGTATGTGAGGGGTCCCACTCTCTCTGCATTGTTGCTGCCAGCATGGACAGTGTGGCAGGATGGTGCACAGCCCAGGTAGCCCACATCTGCCTCAGGACTCTGAACACACAGGCCCCAGTGGGGCATCTGGGGTTCAAGGTGACAGTATAATTGCCCCAAGTCTGCATAGAGCTTAATAAAGAAAAGTTCAGACCATGAGGGGGAAACACACTGAAATAAGCATGGGAATTACAGCCTTCTGACTCCCTACAGAAAAGCCCCTTCATGTTCAAAAAACCTGTTTGTCATTGCTGAAAGGATACATCTTTATTCCTGCTGGGGTAACAGGAAAAAGGAATGGCACACTTGCTGGCATGAGTGCAGGATCTTCCACTGACAAATCATCTGTGCTGTTGCCTGAATGGAGTATAGAACCCTGTGGTCATGCCATAAACACTGCATTCCACCATGATCCTCCTGGGTGCAGTGTCATGGGAATTATGTCTCTTGTTATCAATACAGGCTGTTCTTGTAACCCTTGTTTGGCTGCTTCTTTCTGTGCTTTCTTGCACGTGCACATTTCCATCTCCACAGCATTCCTGGCAATCTTTGTATTTCATTCCACAAGGACTGGCTTGGCTGGATTGCTATGGAAGTAGTCTGAGGGAAGAACTGGTGTCCTAAAAGATGTTCTGCTACATCCCTGGGAGCTTTTGCATATGTGAAGGTTTCCACATGCCTAAAGTGTATTTGATCCAGAAGTCCCAGCTTCATACCCCTTGGATAGCACCCCAGAAATATAAACCTGTACAGGAGCCTCACAATATGCCTGGTGCTCTGTCCTGCCACTATAGCTTCAGGCTAGGATTGCCTGAGGGAGATGCCCGTTGCTGTCCCAGAGGAGACTGTGCACATGCATATGGGTCTGGGACAATCCCAGCTGTGATTTTTTAAGCTGCTCTCCCTGCTGAAGTACTACCTTGCTCAGCAGGTGGTTTCTTCAGCAAGATGGTGTCTCTGAAGATGATGTTTCTGCATTATCTGATGTTTCTTCTAGGATGAGGAAGAGGATGCAGATATGACCATATGTTTGTGTGTGTATGTGTGACAATGAGTGGAGCTACAACTGGACCCGCTCAAGGGTAGCCTCTTGAAGCCATCCCTAGGCTGACACTCAATGGTAGTCCTGCAGCCCTATCTGTAGCGTAGTGCATGTCTCTAGAGCTGGAGGGAAAACCCCATCTGCATGAGAGAAAGGTTACACTTGTGCTATAGGGCAATAGGTAGAGATATGATCCCGCTGAACAGGGTGGCTTCTACCTTCAGGTTGAAATTAAACTGAGGGGCTTATGTGGTTGCAGCAGAAGGATGTTGGAGTCCTCAGGCTAGAAATGGTTTTCAGACACAGACAGACAGGCTGCCTAGTACTGCTGTTCCTGTACCCTCTAGCTGATGGCCAAGAACCCAGGTGACGTGGAATCAGTGACTGTCCTGGGCTGCCCACAATATCCTGAGCTGCTGGTATCTGTGGAGTGTTGTCCTGGGGCAATTGAGTAGTCACATCCTCAGGTTGAACCTTGGCTCTGTCTCTGTGACCAGCTTTAGCCCTGTCCTGTCCATTAAGGATCAAACTAACTCCACAGAGGCCTCGACTTTGTTGAATGCCTCTTGACAGGGAAGCGTTTTTCTTTCAGTAGAATTAGAAGGGGAAACTTCAGGCTCTTAACATCCACTGGGTTTAATTTTTTCTTGACGCAGATTGCTTAATTTCCCTTAAAAAGAAAACCTCTTAATTATTTTAGCAATTTTAGCAATACAGAGATGACCACAGCTTTATTAATTTCTCAGCCATTGCCAACAATATTTCAGAATTCTTACTGAAATCATTATTCCTTCTTCAAGGATAAGTATCTAATTCACCTGAAACTTCCTTTTCTTCACCCTGTCAAACATTTTAATCACATCTGAAATCCCTCTTCAAAAAAAGTGCTAGGATATTGGTCCTCACCAACTGGCTTTGTGGTATTATTTCCTCCATTTTGTTTTGTAGGAGCTCAAGAATCACAACTGGCCAATTTTTTTCTCTAGAACTGCATTTTTAACAGCATTTCAGAAGGGCTACTCCTTTTATGATGTGCTGATAGCAACACTTGATTGCTCAGAGTAACTAAAACAACATATCAGAAGCTGAACCCATCCTGCAACGTCTGAAGAACAGAAGAAATGTCTCTTCTAAAGCAGACTCAAATTGTTCAGAGGCATTTGCACAGCAATTGTGGATAAGGAACCAATTTTCAATGGAATTAAAATTTCTCTACCATCAAGAACTGACTGATTCTTCATCATACAGCATAGATATAGACAGGACTTTGAGGAAATTCTTTCAGATTAAATATTTTTGGTGCCTCCTTTAACAAAAGAAAAAATATCAATAATTTTTCATTTGCCATGTACATTTTACTCTGAGATTCAAATTCATTTCCCACAATTCTTTTCTGAAAATGTATTTCTATAGGAAAAATTCCCAGGTTTCTACTGTTACAGGGTAAAAACTTTAAGGGTATTTCCTTTTTTCAGCCTTAAAAATACAAGTATTAAATGCCCATGTTAGTCATATGTTTAACTATCTGTCTATGCTGTGGATTAAAATAGCAGCCTATTTTGCTCAGATCTGTTACAGGCTTGTCTTGGTCAAGAGAATGTAATTTTAAAAGTGTAATTGCAGGCAAAGGACTCTCCAGGATTTCTGACACTTACAGCCCTCTGTCCTCCTTATGAGATCAGAAGAGAGAGCTTAGCTTCTTCCCTGACAAAAAATTTCTTCCCTGAACGTATGCGTGAACTCTAGGAGCCTTATCTGGTCCACCTCTCGTCCTCTGATAAGCTTAATCATCTCTGTGGACCAAAAATGGCTTGTGGCTAAAGAAGCACCCTCAGATGTTCTCTGTCTATCAAAACTGTACAAGGAAAACTGCAATGGGAAGCACCAGTCCTTTACTGGGAATAGATTTGTCTTGTCCATCTTTCTGGCGTTTTAAGGATGTAATGGAATTGTGAAGAGAGATGTCATTTTTGCAAGCCTAAATGTTAGGCTGGGATAAGAGTCTGTGTAGAAGACCTTTTCATGCTGAAGACCGTGAAGACCACAAAATGAATTTTTAAAGTTTGAAGCTGGTCTCTTCATCCAACTAACTGAACCCATGATGATTGATGTCAGTGGTATACTTAAGAGACATCCCTAGGGCTGAATGAGGGGGGCTGGTAGTGTGTTGGATAGTGCGTTTGACTGGAAGTGACTACTGGAAAACAGAAATAGAAACTTTTTTTAAATTAAGATTTTTATTCAATTGTTAAATAGAAAGAGGTAATAACTTAACTGTTCAGACAAAAGGAGGAGTATACAAGATGTATAGAATTTGTACATTTATATGGCTTGGGGAATAAACTTTCTCCAGAAGATGAAAACTTTGATTCTTAATGGAATTAAATTTCATACTGATCCAAGCCAGGATAGAAGCAAAGTAGGAAACATAATTTCAATATTCACAGAATAGGTTCTTCATTAAGTCAGTTGTGGATGCTAGATCTTCTTTGATTACCCACTGTAAGCAAAATGAGAGAATTTTAGCTTTTCTGAACAAACTGTAGCATCTCTAAAATACATGCATGCTAAATCACATTTTATCTGGCAACTAAGATTGTTTCATGTTTGTGGACATATCAAAGTGGAATGAGTTTTTTTATTCTTCTTTCCTTCCATAGCTACAGTGGTCAGAAATAGATACCACATAGAAACAATGCAAAACTGCTGGTTTGGTTTGGATATACAGTCAAGTTACTGCATTCCAGTGGATTTATGCAAATTCTATGTGCTTGTTTTTATTCCATGGCAAATACAAGGTCGTGTGATGTAGCTGAGCTTTCTTTCGTACTAATGCAAGCTGCACCATTCTACAGCTGCAGTAGGCTACAATTACAAACAAGCATTTCTTTATTCCATGCTAGCTCACAAGCCTGTGGTAACTTCAGTGTATAGTTTTGGCCTTAGTTCTTAATTAAATGGACTGAATAAAGCATGTTTTAGCTGGATACATTCCAGGGATCCTGACCATAGAAATGCTGCCTCTCTCCTTGCCAGGGGCATGGGTGACTTCACTGTAGGTCTCTGAACTCTGTGATTAAAACCTGCATCTTTTCCAGAGGAACATTATATTTAAATGCTGCATTATGATTTATTCTATTTCCATTGTGCTAGTGATGCAGTAACATTAAATTGATTGCCCATGTTGGCACATGTTTTGTAATGGAATATATTTGAGAGGCAAGGCCAAGTCAATCACCTAGCTAACACCACTTAATCCTGAGTGTGGCCCCATCTGCATGAATGAGCAAATAGTATCAGTATATAACTGATCCATTAAATCAAAAGCAAGGAAGGAAGTGATGGCTCTCGCAGAGAGCAGTTCCTCAGTATTTTTCCTGAGTGAAAAGAAAGGTTGATTTGACATAGACTGTTTTTTTTGCCATTCTTCCTGTCCTCAGACTTACCAGCAGCAAAGATGGCTTGGAAACCAGAAGCTGTATAAGCACCATCTGTGATGAATTCTACAAGCATAAGATTACTAGAAGCAACTATGTAATTTGGTATCTTTGATCCACAGGTCTTGTCCATTAGAACTGCAGAAGACTTGCTGGATCCATCATAAATTTTAACATAATCACCCTGACAGCCTCTGGTTTTCTGCAGCTCAAAGGCTTGAAAGTACAGGGAAACCTGGAAGGAAAGAGCAAATCAACCTTTAATATACATATATACTTCTTTCATGGAGCCTCCTCTAAAACAGGCTGACCGTAAGCTGCAGCCAAGCACGAACTGGCACTGCTTACCCAGCTTTGCCTCTCATTCCCTGAGGTTGTGGGCTTCAGATCTAATGACTGAATGCTCCCATGCTCAGACAATTGTCTTGATTTTGCAAACCTGAAGCCCAAAGTATTGAGGTTTTTCAAAATCACAGCTCTGCAGTTGTCTTGGCCTACATCTGGCTTAAGGACATAAGAAGTAGAGACTCTCTCATGGAGAAGATCTTATCTGGGAACTGCTGTGCAGACAAAGCTTGAGGTGCTTAACATAGAAAGAAATTCAGCCATATTTCAAGACCACTATAAACCTGTGATTACCTTTCTGGATCGGGTTCGGATGAGCCAGACACAATTGGTGTTATCTGAATAATTTCTTGGGTAGTTGGCAGATTTCAGTGACCCAGAAGTTCCGTCAAGAATAGTGCTGCAACGACCTGAGAAAAAATGTTTGCTTCAGCACCAGGGTTGCAGAAGCTTCCACTAATTTACAAGTACAGTCTTTCAGAATGAATGGCTCTTGGTTGTCTAATCTGTCAGCATTCATTTCAGAGTACTAGTATATCTTGATTAAAATGAAAAATCATCTTGTCCTAATTTTCACATAATGCATCAAAGAGAAAAGCAAAGTACTGCTTGGAAAAAAGCATTATTTTTTTATTGATTAGCTCTGTAGTTTAGCAAAGGTTGAATTTAAAGAGTTTAAACATACAAATTTAGAATGACAGCTTAAACATTTGAAAACCGGACATGAAATGGTTCCAGTTCAGAGGAACCTACGACTGTTTTGGTTTAACTCAGGTCTTAAATACCAACTGCCGTGAGGAACAGTGATCTCTGGCTCTCTTGGGATCAATAGTTGTCTGCTGAACTGTAAGAAACCAAATTACCCCATTGAAGTATGCAATGTGGTATGCAGTTAGTCCAGCAGTCAGTTGCACAGCAGCCACTTACACCAATAGCGAATGTGTTTTATTTAATTTAGAAGCAGAAACCATTTTCTCACTAATGACAATCTGCCTCCAGCTTCACTTTTGCATTCTCTCCCAGAGTAACCCAAATGGGTACCATGAATTTATGACAATAGTCTCACAGTCTTTGATGAGTAACTGCTGCCTCTGCAACATGCCCGGATCTGAGTTGAAGATGAAAGGGTGGCTTTGAGAAACTTACTGCAGTTGTAAAGTTTGTTGATTTTGGCCACGTCCAAGTTGCTCAGCCCCTGCCTCTGTCCAATATGTACTGATCCATCAGGAATTGGTACAATTGTTGCTTTTCCAGTGGTATTAGTGAATGTGTATCTGAAAAAAAACACATGAGAAATTATGTTATCTAAGTACCATATCTTCTTTCAGGATTCAATGGCATGCTTTGGAGGGAGAACAAGAACTGTACATAAGCTGTTGCTGTGGTCAGTAGTGCTGTTTAAATAGATTTTATTGAGATGTCCAGCAGTAAGCAGGGTTATTGTCCAGATGCTCTCCTTTGCTCCCAGGCTCAGCAGTTAAGGGCTCCCTAACGGAAAGCTAAGGGATATAAAAGATATTGAATTAATCCTACAGAGAGGCTTGTATGAACTGACTCCTACTGCTTTTCTCAGAAGTGGAATTGGGGAAACTGGTAGTTAGGAGACAGTTATGATAGAAACTAATTCTCATGTAAGATTTGAGCTCCAACAACAGGAATGCCATGCTGCTACTTACGGGCCATAGTGCATTATTGAGGAATAGTCATACGGAAGACCCAGGTTATTGGAGTTTTCAAATTTCTTGAAGTCTGATCTGTCAGCTGTAATATATGATATTGTACTTAGAGTATGCTTCCAACCTTCTCCCATCAGGGAAGAAGGGAAGGCTGGGAGCAATAGGATGTATCTACACCATTTTCTACATTGAAGAGTTCAAAGTACTTACGTGGACTGATGTACTCCCACATGATCTTTACATGCTTATCTCTGTCACTTCGAGAATGTTCATGCAAAAAGCCCAGAGCGTGCTCCAGTTCATGCTGAATTACTCCTTTCCACAAGCATCCTCCTTTCATCACAGAGACAGTCTGTCCACCTCCTACTCTCCCATAGTTGGACCAGCAGCTGAGAGAGGCATCAGATTATAGGATTTTTATTGTCAGGCAGACAAAGGGGAAGAACAGAGAACCTTGCTTCCCATACCTCTTGTGGGAGTGGAAGGATTCCTTCCTCTCCACTGTGATAGTCAGTCTACAGAGGCAAAACCAATGATGGTGTAGGAAAGAACACAGTATGATCATTGCTAAATCTTCCTGAAAGATTTTCATTAGCACAGAGGCTCCTGACTTCTGACTTTACAGTGACTTTAACTCCCTTGAAATTACAATTTTTTCCAAAATACTGAACACTGTATCAGAGCTGGAGCTAAGGTGAATAGCACTTCAAGCTAACAGATGTTGAACAATTTTCTCATAGGCTCCAATTCTGAGCTTGAGAGCAAAATCTGTGATTCAGAAAACTGTTTATTTCATAGGTTGAAATTGAGTTTACTTGTGTAAAAAGTAATATGTTGTTCTCAAGTGTGCATTATATCACATAGAAAACATGAGCTTATTCTTTCCACTTTAATGGTGCTTTTCCATAATTTGCATTACTTCAGTGTCTGCAGTGAGTTTGTGATATACCTGTTGAGCCCTTGCACTAGTGAGGTGTCCAAGGAGGATACATTGGCACTGTGATAAAACAAAGGCCTCTCTAAGGTCACACAGAATAACTGTAGTGAAGAACTGAAAAACATTGTAGAAATAACTTGTTAATTTATCATTCAACTCACCCATCGACAGATTTAATGCTGAGGTAATCACGTTCTGTCTTGCGCTTCACAAAATTAATACAAGTCAGTGCTTCAAATTCTGCCATGGCATCATGAATCCCTTTTACGTGGCTCTCCTCTGGAGAAGAAAGGGTTAATTTTAGGCGTCACAGGAGGACAATGGCAAGTGCCATTAAAATCTCACATGTTCTCAAAAACAGGGTAAATGAGGGACAGAAACATTAGCCTAGGCTCTTCCTTGTTTTGTATTGCTTAGTACTTAATTTCATTTAAGATATTAACAGCCTGGCACAAGATCCTGTTTATCCAGATATTTGTCCAGATGTATTCTGGTGCCTTTTTTTTTCAACCACTTGTTCTTAGTTATAGTGATGATTGTTGATGTATCTTCTTATTGGACGCTTGGAGACCACTATGGCAAGCTGTTCTACTAACGAAGAGCTGGCCATTGAGGCTGCACTGTAATAGGAATGAACCTTATAAAGGCAGGTATTCTGGAAAGTACCATTAGATGGAATGACCATCCTTGTTTCCAAGAGAACAGATCCAAAACATTATAGATGCAAACATTTCAAAGACATTTGATCTTTTTCTGGTTCAGGTCTTTGTAACTTAAATTCATCTGTGCTTGCACAGCACAAGTAAATCTTTAGAACTGATTTATTCAACTGTTTGTGTCATCACTATAAGTAGCTTCCTACCTGAATTTTATTGGATAAAATCCACTTTTTATTTTTGAAATTTAAACCCACCATAAGTAGGATCCAAGACATAGGGAACACGAACAATCCCATCACGGGACTGGGGCCAGTTGCAATGGCGACAGTTGATGGCACTGCGACTCCTTCGTGGAACTATGTCACCTTCTTGCAAGTATTGAGAGCTGTCTGTGGTGAGAGAGAAAGGATGGAAACATCTGAGCCATAGGTTGCTGGATGCTTGCTAAGCACACTTGGAAAGCTGTCACTCTCTACTAAACCTCTTTTCCTATTTTTGACTAAGCATCTGTTCCTGGCTAGCATGAGAAACAGGTTATTCAGCTAGATGGACGTTGTCTGCCTCCCTAATTTTGTTGTTGTGTCCTTAGCTAAGAGGACACAGAACTGGAAAGATCCAGTTCTGTTGGATGGTGTTGAGGCAGGATATGGAATGACTGAAAGCAGTTGTAATAGTGAGAGGGATGCTGTACTTTAGTACTATTTAATCATCCATCACATGACACTGAATGAATGACATCAAATACCTCTCCAGGAAGGGTACTGGACAAAAGCAGGAGGTGTCTACAAGGAAACCCAAGAAGGCGAGCAAACCAAAAAGAGAAATGAGTCAGGAGAAAAGTGTAGGCATGTTTGGTGTCTATTTTTACAGACAGTAGTAAAGCTACTTGAATGACTGCTGAAGGGTAAGTGTGAGAAAGACAAGCTGATAGATTAGGAAAAGTTTGGAAGGGTCAAGGAACAGCAAGTCTGGAGCAGGGAACATGGAACTGACTGTAGGTCATCCAGGAGTCTGTACTACAAAGCCATATGATGACTGAATGCAAGTGATGCTTGAATTCAAGTAAAAGGCAGTTTAATAACAAAGCATCTAAATATCTGTGTTCACTCTTGAAGTCCAAAGAATGACAAAGATGTTGAAAGCTACAGTTGAAGAAACTGTCTGGATAGTTCAGTTGCCTCTACACCTGGTAGCATCTTCAGTATTGACTCTATAGGTTTGAGTTACTATAGGGCTTCAGCAGTAGTCTCAGTGTCCTGTCTCTGGGCATCTCTTACGTGATGGTGTGTAAGAAGGGAAAATATTCTCACAGACTGTCGTAAGATATTGTACCTCCCATATCACCCCCAAAAAGCAACAAAGACAGACCCATTATCAACAGGGTTTGGTGGCATTACCTTGGTTAACTTTCAGAATTTTGTTAAAAATAACTTCTTCCTCAACATCAGTCTCTGTAGGCAATGGAGATTCTGTGCAGAAATACAAGAGTATCACTTTCTCATTCCCGGGGAAAATATGAATCTTGACTTTTAACCTGATGATTTTCCAGTGATGCATGACATACTTACATAGCCTATTTAGGGACTGGTAGGGTGTTCACTCATGTAGATATTTGTTCAGTGACACAATCTTGATACCACCCCAGCTGTAGTTATTTTGGCATTAATCAAGTCCCAAGAGTCCTTCTTTTTGTTTCCCTCTCTCCCTTTTTTTCCCCATAACCGTCACATTTTAAGGCCTCAGACTGCAGTTTGACTTCTGCATACACAGCTTACACTCAACCCTAAAACATAAGACACCAGAAGCAAAAACAGATGGAGAGCAGTCCTGATGCTTCCTGCTGGACATGCTGACCTCTTGAAAAACTCTTGAAACCAATGAAATTGGAACTGCATTCCTATTCCATGAATCATACTGATGTCCCCAGCTAAGCCCAACATCAAGGACTCCTAGGCCCTGCAAGCAAGATCAGCCAACTCTGAGCATTATGCAACAAGCCTTGACATCAGTAAAAAGCAGAAACACATGACCTCTATGCTTTCTACAACCTTTGGAAGGGAATTAAATCAGGACATTATTTAAACAGAATTATTTTTAACAAAAGTAAGAGGTGATGTTTTTAGCAAGGTCAAACAATTGGTCAAAGCCAAGAGACTTTGCTTTGCATTAAATATTGTGGTGAGTGCATTCATTTAAAATTCCTTCCCTAAGGTTAATTTGTGTTAAGCATGTATTATTTTCTGGAGTAGCTGAGTGGCTAGCAATCAGTATATCCTCTCATATACGTTCTTGTAGATGGAGTAATACATACCATATATATCCTCTTGTGTAGTAACCTGAAAGAATGATATATTAGTATTATCTCATACTTTATAATATAACATTAAATTAAATAATATAACATATAAAGTATCAACAGTGTCCAGGCCCATTAAATGTATCTTCCATCAGTGCAGTCTTGAGCTTTTATATACTGTACCATGTGTAAAGAGGTACCACAGCATGGTAAATAGTCTTCTTTGATATCTTGGCAAATATAGATATCATAAAGGGAAATGTAATCTGAAGTGTGGAATAAGTTTCAGATACATTCTGACACACTGTTGATCTGAGAAGACATTACTCCACTGGTGGAGATACAGGTGGAAAACAAGAGTCTTGACCTTATTTTCACAATGTAGAACCGCAAAGTGATCAGAAGAGCTGATTTAGCTGCCCTTACCTCAGTAGGTTCTGTTGCTGCAAAAAGCAAGGAAAAAAAGACAAACAAGAGGGATAAATTAGATTCTGAATACAACTTCACAGCGTTCAATATTATGGAATTCCTCAGCCATGGGAAGGCCTTTGCTTGGAGGGGAATGGAGTGCACTAACTGATGCATGGGCACAGAAATTAAATTGATATTCAGAAAAAAACTATGAAAATTCCTAGTAGATCATGCTGAGGGACAGAATTCTAGTCACTTGCCATCTAAAAATCAACAAAATACTTTTTCAGCTTCAGTGTGGAAAATAACAAAAGAAACCAGGGATAAAAAACCCTCTATATCTCCAGGTTTTTTTGCAACAAATGCAGACTAACTAGCTCAACAATACCCTCTGGTTTCACAGTGTCCAAGAGTAATGTTATAACGTGAGATGAAGGCTATAATTTAACATGGGAAAATAATCTCAGCTTCCGTATGTACCTGACAGCAGCATGTACCACTCTGAGTCCTAAGGTGTCTTTTTTGATTTTTACCAAATATCAGTTTCTAGATACAAACTAGAAGTGAAAATCTGACCTGATGTGCAAATTTCTAACTTCACTGTTATAATATCATAAAAGTTTAGAAATTGCAAGGACCTCCAGAGGTCATTGATTTGTCTGCTTTCCCTAAGGCAGAAACAGTTTTATCTATATTATTACCGACCACAGTTTGTTTGACCTGTTCTTAAGTATGATGGATATGCTGCAAGCCTGTCTGTGAATCTCTTCCAGTTTGTCAATATTGCACTCTTCCTTGTCAAAATGTAAAGCAATTGCTTTTTTCTCCTATTCAACACTGATGGAGAGAACAATCAAGTAAATAGTTCTTATTTCCAAGCCTATCTGTGTTCAAAAAGACTTCAGTCTCTTTTTCCAAATTGTTACTTCAGTTACATGGTAAAGGAAGCCCACTGTAATGATTGTGGTTTATTATAGAAAAGTTCAGTCCATTCCCACCAGCTGCCTCAGAGAGATCCATGACACCTATAAACATTCTGCAGGGAAGAACATTTCTGAGATGGGTTGACCAGATTCAGAATTTATGCACCCAAGAGGCATTAGATTAATTGAGTAGTCAAAATTAGTGGAAATTAAGCTCCAGATTCTTAGGCAGATACAGCCTGCAACTTCTTTTTAAAACCCAAATGAAACACCAGAGAAGGTATCTGCCAACTTCTTGATGAAATGAACATCTGGTGTGATACTGCTTTCAAAATTACACAGCTCACGTTTTCCCTGTACTGTAAATACTGAAAGATGTTTCAAAAGGCACAAAACCCAGTAACAATGGTAAATTAAAACTCATTGTATGCATTTGTCCCAGTAACCCTGTAACTTCGAGTCCCAGCAACTGACTACTTTGAACTCAAGAAAACGTGTCCCTTGGTCTCTTCTAAATACACTAAGCAGTAATTTTAGAACATCCCTTTGTTTCCATGCCATAAATAACAGTTCAAAAGAAGAATTTGTCAGTTTTCTTTAGTCACTTACTTGCTTTGACTATGTCAGGCAAATTTTTCCAAGGTGTCTTCCTCTCACACACATTACCCTCAGTTTCTTGATGTAGTTAAAGTCTACCTACAGGTTCCTTCCCATTGACCTCTGGAGATCTGCAATTATCTCCTTGTATTTTGCAAGTTGCCAGAAGCTAAGTCTGTATTATTTGTTTTCCATCCCAGAGCAAAGCAAAGCTTTCTTTGATGCCTGACATCCTTTTCTCTTACTGCTGCACCAAGGTAGGCAAGAAGGCAAATGAATAGCAGTCTTATTATAACACTCAATTTAATGAAAAGGTAACAAAAAGGCCTATTGAAATTTTATTTTCAAGCCTGTGAAAGCGCATACAAATTAACCTAACAAACCATAACCCAAAAGACTGTGTAAAGCACATCTTTGGGAAAACACATCTGCACCTAGCTCAATAACAAATTATGAAACATGGCCTAATTCAAAAGGCCTGTGTCAGTGCTTTCACAAGCTCTCAAAACAAAGTGTGTGATACACAAACAAAAATAGCAGTCTAAATCCTACTTACTTGTTGTGCTGTTTTCACACTTCTCCTGCAAAACCAATAGATAAAAGGCATTATTCTTCTATAGCTCACTAATGCAACAACAATAGCATCAAAATCAGGCCAAAGGGAGGAACCAAATTATTAGATTGCATTTATATATTATTATATTACTAATATTTTCTTGCAGGAAATTTATCAAAACAGGTCTTCACAGCTTTGCTTCCAGCTAGAAGACAGAGCACAATTGCATGGAGCTGCTCTCACCTGAATAGGAAGGCCCAGGGAAGTGTGAAGCAAAAATGCAGTGAAGACCAGGAACATCTTCAGATCCATTCTGCAGTCCTGACAGACCACCAGTGCACGTCCTTCTCTCTGCCTGCTCAGGAGTGCTGCTGCTAGATATACCAGCAGAGCCTGCTCTGCCGGGGCTGAAAAATCCTACCCCAGCCAATGGGAATCTCGGCAGGAAGCAAACTTCTTTTGCAGCCTCAAAAACCAGTTTAGCCTCTGGGCATCCCCCGGTGCTGTGCTATTGCTGTCACCGTGATCTGTAGCATCCCTAGTCTTAACACTGTCATTCATGCTGCTCTCTAGAGCTGGATCAGCCTCATGCTTGTGATGCCATGTTCTTCCTCTGCCTCTTGGAAGATCCTACCTGAAGTGTTCAGTTTGACTCTTACCACATAGGAAGCCGTTGTTCCTGGATAACTTTCCAGAGTACTGTATTGTTAGGATTTCAGAGGGTAGGTGACTTTTTACTTTATGTCACTGAAAACACAGAAGGCCATGACAGTATAGTGTTGCTTTGGAACATACAACACATGGCTACTTGGTGAGTTCATGACTGTGTCTTCCCTTTTTTGTTTCCTCCTCTGTGTTTCTTGATGAAACACAGGAACATTTCCTGTGTTCCATTATTTTTGTCAGTCTGACAGTTATAGGTGCCCTGATGAGCTTTGTGACCAGCAGTGAGAGAGGGGGAAAAAACAGCAGCAGTCTAAGCAGCACCTACTCATTTTGAGAATGATTAACAGGTTTGCTGCTTGCTGGAGTGCACTTGTCCAGAAGTAGATGTAGGAAGCAGCGAGCAGAACTGCAGTGAGCAAGACATGCTTGAGGAGGCAAACCAGCAACCACTGAGCCTCTTGTCACAGCAACCTCTTCTCAGAGCAAAGATCTGCTTAGTGAACCATTTGCTGAAGGTGCTGTAGCTGGGGAATGGTGCTGTGGTCTAGTCTCTGATACACATTTGTTTAGTGTTGAGTACATTTTTCGTGCATGGAGAAGGAAACTGAATTATAAGATGCACTGATTCTCTCTCTAGACCATGCTAGTAGCTCAGATACCCTTAGAGTAGGTTTTAAACCCACTCACACTGTTAATCCCTATTTCTGTATTGAATAAGATGTTCTTGCAGTTATCCATGTTGGCAAATGAATCAAGAAGCAGCTTTCCATGTATTTATCTCCAAATCATGCCCAGTCAAGGGTAGGAGTTACATGGAAATGCAATCTGAATTGTGTTGGAGGGAATTACTCTTTGTTTTAGTGGAGGAAAGCTCACAGTACACACTGCTGACTATTTTAACAAAGTCTGGACAAACAAAGACCGGGGATAGATTTTTATCACCCCCACAGGGAGGCAGCATAGAGGGATACTACTTCTCCCTTTCTGTTCCTGCATCCTGGCTGAATTTAGGTATGCCCTAGGCACCGGATAGTAAACAGCAGGGTAGCACATGGTCCTTGTGACCATGAAAGAGCAAAGATCAAGCAGCTATTGTCAGCATGTTAATCCTGCTGACATAGGCAGTTTGTGTGTCCTTTGTGCATATAAATGTTCTCACTAAGCAATGTTATGTGCCTTTTTTTGGTTTTGTATTTGTGTTTCAGAGGGATGAAAATCTTCCTTGAGCTGAAGCAAAGTTGTGTGGCTCTGGTCTGCAGTGCTAGAATGGTTCTCTGGGTTTCTCACTCAACACAAGGGCAAAACAAAAGTCCACGATGAGATACTGTGGTATGTCAAAACCATACCAAAACCACACCATAAAATGAGGTTTGCACATAATCTGCTTCCGTTAGAGCTTAGGGGGGGAAAAAGGAAAGATCAGACCATTCTGAGGGAAAACCAGTCCAGGAACAAAAGCAAGGATCAGAGGTAGTGACAGCATAAAACAAACTTAAAAAGCAAGTTGGGAAGGTTGGTAACCTTCGCAGCATGCTCTTGGGAAAGTACTACAGCCCCCTGAATGACTGATTAGCTGCTTGTGCTCAGGAAAGAGTGAGGGAACTGGGCTGGCAAAAATGATGCTGCACATTTTACCCTGACATGTTAATATGTTGACATACTAAAAGGTTCATCAAATAAATTGCTGCATGCCATGTTTTCAGTAAGCTAACAACTAGTGCTGACGGGGGAGGTTGCTGTTCCGATCAAGAATGCGGCTGTAAATGCTGCAGCTGGCAAAGTACAAACAGAGCGAGGGGGAGTGCTGGTACTCATGGCTGCTGCCAGTCCTGAAGACTTTACCAGCTTTGGTTTGTGACTGATATTTAGATTAAATATTTCATTATTTTCCTACATGTGGAATTCACGGGGGAGGTGTTATCAGCAGACCTGTTTTCACCACCTAATTTATTGAGACTGCATAGAGTAAAGCTGGTACCTCTATTAGAAAAAGTGCCACAGAAATTGTTTTGAACCTTTAGGAACCAAACTGGGGCTTAGTAAAAAAAAGCTGTCTTTGTATGTGTAGAAGAAAAGCATGTGGGAAATTTTGTCAAACCCTAGTTTTCTGTCAGTATAACCCATTTTCTGGCGGACAGTAGGGACGACATAGATTTTGAAGATGTGAACAATGATTAGCAGATGTCCAAAACCAACAATGAAATGTCAAGAAGTACTTGGACAGTGTCATAGTCCGCAAGGAGTCTCTCAGCAAAAAGATTACTGCTTGTGAATAACCACTAAGAAACTTGGAGTTATGCCTGAGGGCATAGGGTGGTTTGCAGAGATCTGTAGGCATAACCAAGAAAATAATACACAGACATACCAACGAAAAAAATGTATTTTCTCTTATGTTGCATATGGGAATTCACTGCAAAGTAGACATAGTTAAAATCAAAAGAGCAGATATATAAAAGGTACACTTCTGTAGAAATCTTTCAGATTTTGCTGTCATGTGTCATTTAGTCATGTGTAATACAGTTATTCTCTTTGAAGTCTTTCATTGTAAGTAGCTTCCAAAATATAATGTAAACTTTCAAGATCTAATTACAAAAAGAAATTGCACTAATTGCTACTAATTGCTGTGTTGTAAAATGCAGGGGAAAAAATAATTCCAGGAACTAAGAAAATAGAAATATTTATGTTGAACAGCTTATGGAAGTTATGTGATAGCTATCATAATTGATTCATGGTAAGATACTAACTAATCTTAAAGGTTTAAAATCATCTGGCTTTACCAAAACCAATCATTGAAGCAATAATATGGGCCAAAACACACAACTGAAATTGCTGTGGATTGGCATCACACAAACAAACACTATGCAATTATATTTACAGTCTGAGGTTAATGACAAATCTGAATCAAGAATATATTATTTTAGATAGAATTGCTCAGTATCATTTCTCAGGAATGTCTGCTTTGTGCAGCATTTGAGTATTTTGGCTCACTTTCATCTGGAAAAGGAATTCTGGTTTCCACTCTGGGTTCATTCATTTTGAAACTCAGTCTTCTGGCCAGGAAGTCTGCTCCTGTGCAATGCTTTCAGCTCAGTGCTTTTTGTCTCACTCTCGCTAATTCCAAGCGTCCTTATCACATAGAAATCACTTCCTTTTCTGTGGTGTCCTTATGATCAGATACTTTTCAGATATAAATCAGTCCTCACACAAGCTTTCTCTGTCCTGGCTTAAAGGACCTTCTGCCCTTTAGTCTAATTATTCAACTCTTCTTGGTTTTACAATTACAATTCATATCAAATTGTCTGTACTTTTTTGGTGGTGCAGTGATTAGGAGTGGATAATTTAGTGGAATCATGTCATTCAGTACTGCACTTTGCTGGTTGAGACTATTATTGATGCGCTGACAGCTTCTGAGGGTTTCACAAGTAACCAGCTTAGACTTCGAGTCCCTATATAGAAGACTAAGACTTGTTATAAAAGACAACTCTAGAGAAGGTAGAGTGCAGTTAGAAGCTATTTTCCAATGTCCATACTTATTGAATCCATAGATTCACTTGTTCTTCATTTCCCTCCCTACACTTCTTCTTTGGATCCTACCTCCCAGAAAAGACCTAGAGTTGATCAACATGATTCCTATTCCACTTCCTGTTATGCTTTCAATTTTTGAGGGGCTCCTGTGGGATTCTCATGTCATTGTTAACACCACCTGTAACAATGAGTCTGCATGGTCTGCAGATTCTTTAGCAGAACACTGACACATCCTCCATGATACTAATGACTAGCTCCAGCAGCTGTCCAAGCCCTGACAGTGTTTGTCAAAAGAACTCAAACCTAAATGATGAACACTGGCTTACTATTTATTAGTCATGTTTCTATTCAAAGAGCCAAACCTAGAAACTTTGAACAGTCTGTCATCAGAAGAAGAAGGACAATGAAGAAAAATATTTCTGTTTTTGCAAGGGATTCTTCTTCAAAAAAACCCCAAACTAGTAAAGAAACAAGCTGGAATAGTCACACCATTGTAACTTCTAAAATAAAAGTTGAAAACAAATTGATTTGAATTTCAAAATCAGATTTCAAGGCCAATTTTAGCAAAGAATAATTTAGTAATTAAACTAGCATTTATAATGATGTATGATCCAACGACTATTTGGGCTGAGGAAGGGGAACGGAAGTAATGAAACTGGAACTTTAATTTGAACAACTCTAGTAATGAACTTCTGATTGTCTTGAAAAAAACCCCCAACATATTCCTTTCTTTTATCAGGAGAAGCCATCTGATTTGTCTGCTGCCCTTAGGTGAAGCAAGGATGGATCAAAGGTTTTACATGATGTTCCCAGCCCGCAGAACAATGTTATGCTGATTGCAAAGGAATCCATGTGAAGGGGTAAGGTGCAAGCTGTTTGAGTGGTGCCTGGGGTTATCTCTGGTCTCTCTGTCCTCTGAAGGGAGACATGCCATCTCCCAGCGCTGCCCCAGCTGCAAGTATAGCACTGTGGAGGTCTCCTTGTGACAGGTTGTGCAATGCCAGCCAGCTCCCCTGCTTGGTTTCATCTCCCGTGAGCAAGCGTGTCCCATTATCGAAAGGTAGCTTTTGGTTACATAAACCGTGGCATGAAAGTTTCCCTTGCAAGTGCTTCCTTGGCAGTTTAACTAAGGGAAACAAAATGTCGTCTCATGTCTGTCTCTCAGTTGAGTGCATGGGAACTGACTGTGTGAGAAGCACATCTCTGACTCTACTGCACACAGATCTGCCTGATAAAGAGTTCAGTGGTGATTGGTCAATGTCTCTCTCTCTCTGGAATACCATCAGCTGGCCGCACTTCACCGACTTTTTTTTCCTTTGTACCTCATCAGAGGGGCTGTCTCTGCCACCTGTCTCAATATCTTTGGTTGTTATTCACTCACTGGCTTCCCAACTGTCCTCTCGGCAGGATTTTTTAATATTTCAATTTGGAGTCTTGAGAAGACAGTTTTAGTCTTACTGTGCTTTTCTGAATGCCAGTTCCCTGTGCAAAGTTAGCCTCACTGTGAATTACACCCATTCACCAGGTCAGTGTGTGGCTTTGCTTCCTCTTCTGGGAGGATAATTTGTAGCTCCTCTCATGCCTACTGGGTAGGTGAGTTTAGACACCTTCCCCTGCTACTTCTGACTTTATCTGGATCCACAGAAGGGTATTTTAGGAAAAGTTAAAGCATAGCTGTTACAGTCCCTGTCTTGTTTTGAGAGACATGATATCTGGGTAGATAATAGTGACTGAATATTAACATTGGAAAGATTATCTGACAATAAACTTCAAGTTATTAAAAAAAAGAATCTGCTTGATGTTTCTGAAACCTTTTGTAAAAGAGAGCATTTGCCTCCAAAGAAGCAGCCCTTGATCTCTGACAGCTTTGACCACTATAACCAACACGGTGTAGGTTCAAGCCAGCAGTGTGTTTTGCTAGGGGTCTGTTGTGAGCATCTAAGCAAAACGTGGTGGGTTTCAGATAGACAGACTGAGGGGCATGGTCTGGCCTGGGGGCCTAGGATCCAGGCTGGACCAGCAGGGTCTGCCACCCCCCAGGTTGGACAGAGGTGCTGCAGCAGAGTTGGGGATGGCAGGGAGGGTGACTGGATGAGCAGGTTTGATGCTAGGAAGGCTAGAGGAGTGCTAGCAGAGATGTCAGTGAGTAGGGGAGGAAGGGTGGGAGGCTGAAGGCTTCCCTGCTCCATGTTATCAAACAGTCCCCGAGGCAGTTTGCACAGTGCAGCCTTGGCCTGAGCTAACCACCTCTCATTGCTGTGGTTTAGCTTATACAAAGAAATAATTAATGTTTTAAAATCTACAACTGCAACTCAAGATTTAACCATATCATCTGTCACACAGGAAAACCACCCTTCATATTCTCTCGGTTTCTGAGGGCTGCCTGTTCCTCAAGGGCAGAAGATTTCCTCTTTCTTTGTGCTGTGCTATGGCTCCTGCTAGCAGCACATGCAAAAAAATGCACCCTTATGCATTTACCCTTCCAGCTCTTCCATATGGAAAGGAAAGAAAACTTTTTCCCTTTTCTGCACAGGAGGAGATGAATGCGTACACGTCCTTGTGCCTCTCTTCCCTCCCCCCCCTCCCCCTGCCCCCGCCACTACTGATTTTCTTCAAGTCACCAGGAATTTCAGAGCTTTCCTCGGGCCTGAAGGATGCTGGAGGAGGTGGGTGCCAGTCTGGTGCCTTCACCATTCCTTTGAAGAGTGGACCTAACAAGGAACAGAGGATAGCTGCTACCCAAACCATGACCTATCTATCTGTGATGTTTCCCAGGGGAGCTGTGGCTACATTAACCTTAGCTTACAGCTGTGATTACATTAAGGAAAAGGCTTCCATAGGGGCCTTTCTTTTCTGCTCATCTGCAGTGACTACGCCATTAGTTACTGAACACATTAAAGGCACATTGACATATTACCTACAATTACCAGTTCTCAAGCCCGTACCAGTGTTCCCTCTGTTGCTCGGTGAACACGTCCCTCTCCTTAGAGAATGTGCAGTTGAAATATATTAGAGAGGCTGCCTTGAGATCTTCTACTGAAGTGAAAAGCCTATCTATGTTTTCATATTTAACTTATTTTAGATTTATCTAATTAGCTGATAGAAGCATGCATGGCCAAACTTTAATGTGAGGGCTTTCAAGTCTAGCCTTTTGGCTTTAGATTCATCTTTGCTAATAGTTTCAATTCTCCTTAGTGAACTCAGCTTTGGCTCTCAGTTCACAGGTTTGTATGCAGGAAAATCATTTATTTGTACTCTAAGATTTGAACCGCAGCTCTGTTTTTTTTTACAGGATGGTTCTGTTGAGTATCTGCAAATGATATAATGTGAGTTCAGCAACAAATCAAGGTCAATCACTCTGAGAAAGCTTCTACTTAGACATCTGCTTCCATCCTTTACACAAGTATCTGCCTTGTATCTCTGATAAGAAATGTCATAAAAAGTATTTGTGAGGATATTTGTATTTCTCCTTTACATAAGTAAATCTTTTTTAGGAAACTGAAGAAGCGTGTAATATGGAATATTCAAAGTGGTTAGTCTTAGCAAATGAGAGAAGGGTGGAGTATTTATTACTTTCTTTATTCTGATAATCTCTTCTGATCTAGAATAGAGAGAGGACCACGTGATACTCATTTTGGACCATCATAAAAAGAAGAAAAGAATGTGGATTTCGTCTCTCCAAGAATTTATGAGGGCCATAGAGGCAGTCTCTGTGGCCTGCCATTATAGGAGTTATGGCTGTAGCCTTGGACCATTGTAATTCTGATATCTTAAAATCTGTCAAAGAAACAAGGACTAAGTGCTGGTTTATGTGATGACATAACTAAAAAGAAAAGTAAAATGCAAATAGAAAAAAACTCTTTATGTATCAAATGACCAAGTGAACCTCTTTAACCAGAAAAATTGTCATTTTTTTCAAAGTCATGTAACTAACTGGACAGCACACTTGCTGACCTACTGGTCCTCACAGGAGCAGGACCACGTGCATATCCTGCTCAAGTATGGGTATAGTTGATTAAAGCACTCACAAACTAAAATTAATGGGGATGCTCTTTGCTGTCAGTGAAGACACTTGTCCCATATTATAAGCTGTTATAAGACAACGATATCTTTTTCACACTCCAGTATATGGGATACTGCCACCCTTTTAATGTCTGCTTGTGAGTATCTTCTCATCTGCATTCTGTGTCCCTCACCTTTCCTAATGTTACAGGGCACAGGGAGGGAGACCTACTCCTAACTGAGGTCCAGGCCCTGCACCCTCTCCTGTCCATCAGCAGCATCACTGGGCAAAGGCAGTGGTGAGGGGCTGCCATGTGCTAATTATGCATTATAAGAAAGGACTGGCAATATTTGCCACCTGGTAACTGCAGCCTCATTTAATCTTCTGATCGCTCTAGCTGCCGAATTTCTGATTTTCCCCTTCTTGTGGCAACAAAGGCAAAAGGTTTTTCTCCTTTCTCATGACATGCCAGAAACCTGGTTTAGAAGATCAAGCTATAATTTTTTCTGAGCTCCTTCTCACCTAGTCTACTTGGGCATTGCTGCAGAGTACAGCATTACAATATGTGTGTATGTGGTACCACATTTTGCAGAGACTGATATCTTGTGCCTTGTCTTTTCTCTGGCTGCGACATGAGATGAAGGGGGTTTGGGATCTTCCTCTTAGGGTCATTAGTATGATCTGGTAGGCACTGTGCATTCCACTGTGTCTGGAACAACCTTACCAAGATTTTCAGGATGCTTAGACCATCTACATGATTGTTATAAAAAAACCCAAAACCAGTGAAGTCTGAATCATAGTGTGGTTTTTGTGTCCTGATCATTTCTGTGACCTGATCTGTGCAGAGCAAGCCAAACTGGGAAAGTTGTAGGCAGCCATCTCTCCTACACACCCTGTCATGAAATCACTGAAGATTACACAACTGTTCCTGTTCTAGACACAGGGGCTGACCTTTCCCTCCTACTGTCTGGTACCAAGTGTGTCTCAACTTTGAACAGAATTTTTGACACAAGATTAATGTCTTTTGCCACAACTTAGTTGAAATGCAAAATTTAAATGTTGTTGGAACAAAAACTCTTTCTCTCCTAAAATATAGCTTTGTTGAGATTTCAACTTTATTACATATTTTTGTCTGATAATGCCATGAAACACCTTCAGCGGAATTTGTACTTCAGAGGAGTCAGGCTGCACAGACAGCAAGAAGAGCCTGACAGTGACCAAGAAAGTGCAAAGTGCTGTTGATGTGATATATGTATGTCATACAAGACATACAAGATGTATGGGCTTGAGTGATAAGTGCTTTTTAAATGTAACTAGTGATGTGGCAGAAGATGGTGAAGGCAACTTGCATGGGAACATCATGAGTTTTAGTATTGCCATGTTAGACTTAAGCTCATTTGAAGTCTCTTGGGAGAAGTCATCAGTTGTCAACCCGAGATTTCACATTGTAAGAAAACAGATCAGTCAGGTGTTGGTATGGGATCTGTAATCTGTTTACGAAATATGACAGTGGGAATAGATCGGGAAAAGATTAGGTGAAGATAAGGTATAGAGGAAGAAGAATCATCTATCCTCTCAATAGGTAATAGATTCTCATATGGTGAGGGAAAGAGAAGAAGACCTACAAAATGAACAGTAAGAACAGAAAGAGGAGAGAAAGGTTTATGAAAGCAGAGGAAGGATATAACGGAGTTTCAAAAGTCACAAATGTATCCAGGAAGAAGAGGACAGAGTGAGCTGGTCAGTGTAAGCACAGCAGTGATGCAGAGACTGTGGAAACCAGAGTAGAAACAACTGAGTCAAATAAGGGAATTTGCACTAAGGGTTTTACTCTTCACTTTAACTGTTAAGTTTCCTCCTACTTTACCAGGGAAGAGCCTCTGACCCCCTTTGCAGTTTTGCAGCTAGAAGACAATTTACTCTGGAGCTTTGAGAATGTCTAGGAAACAGGTGAGGACACAGGACTTTAAGTCATGGAGCCCACTGGGGAGAGGACAGTCCTTTGAAGTGTAATTTGGGCAGTTATGAAAATGAAGAAAACAATTCCCTAGAGCTATTGAAAGAGCACACATGGGAGGGTAACTTAAGTCTTATGTTAGGGGAAGGTTCTGCCTCAACTACTTTGGAGATTGAAAGTTGTGTACAAAGCAAGTGCAGCCCTCTGGGGCAAATACAGTCAATGCCCCTGTGCTTTCCACTACAGAAGTGCCTAAATCCTGGAGGTGGTGGCTATCTCAAGATCATTTGGATTAGGCCTGACTGCAAAGCTGTCAATAAAGGCGCTAGCAGTAGTGTAAAGTGTGAAAGACATATTGCTCTATTTTGCACTGGACAACATTGATTCTGAGTAGTAATTACCTGTCAAATTTGACCAGCGTGAGGTCAGTTCTCACTGTGATCTCAATCTGAAAAGCTAAACATAGCAAATATTTCTGCAGACAACAAAACCAATTCCCAGTCTCAGCTATTTCAAATGAAGGCATGGAGGTCAGGCAGATCACAACAGTAGAGGAGTAGGGATACCATAAGCATGGACCCATACCACTTTTTGCAGTTAACTCAGTGTCAGTAAACTCAGTGGAAGGTATCTATCCCGATAGCTGGAGGCTATTTTCTGAAAAGGCTGCTTTTGTAGAGGGTGTTTTTCTCTTGACTGGAATGTCTGGCTACATGGTCATATGTGCCAATTCCTTTTATCAGAATGCTGGCTAAAATTCGTACATCAGTGTAATAGAAAATATTCCAAAGCCAGACAGAATCTTGTGGGTCACAAGGAATAGCTAGAGGTGAATATGAACAGAATATAATTTCTCAAGTTCAGAACAAGCAACTGTGAATCTTTCTTATCTCAAATTATTTCCTTCTCTTTGTTCTCTGTCTCTATGTCAAGGAACAAGATACAAGATCAAGAAATGTCATCTTAAGGAAAAAATGTTCCTGAAGTGTTCTTGATATTAAAAGGAGTAAAAGTCATTCATCATTAGGCACTAAGAACTACCACTGCTGAGGTACTTGCAGCTTCTACTGATCGGGGTACCCAGCAAAAGACCCCAATAAACACAGTGAGCAACTAAACAGAGCAGGTCAGTTCCCAGTCTGTTTACTGTGGCTTCCTATCTGTGCTGCTTTGACAGAGGGAGGGAATACATGAAAACTTTGACTGAGACTTAAAGGAAACATGTAAGTAAACAATAAGAGACCAGCAGCTGCTGCCAAACTGTTACTTTATATGAGTGACTCAAAATAACATTTCCAAAAAACTACGCTGATTCTCAGGATTTTACCTAAAATGTAGGAAATACAATTTGTATGGCATGTGATGTTTACTAGAATAGTCACCCAGGATTAGACCACAGGCCTGTGTCCTCTGTGTCCTCTGTCAGGCATGGGCCAAAAGTGGCTGCCTAGAAAAGCACCTCAGAACAGGGCAAACATATAGGATACTTCCCCCTTGTTTGTTTTGATCTTGAGTCCTGCTTGAATCCTCCCTGTAGTCCTTATACTGGATTTGGCAAGTTGATCCCTAGCCAGTTTCCCCTGTACTTGCAGGATTTTAAAGACCTCTTTCTTCTCCCTTTGTAGTATCTCTTTTTACGGCTGAGAAGCTGTGGTTCACGGAACCTGTTCCACACCTTCAGTCATCCTTTTTAATTAATCTATGATTTTTCTTTGTTTGGTGACATCCTATTTTAGATTGGAGAGGCAAGAGCTGCATATAACATTTAAGGGAAAGTCCATCTGCTCCAAAAATGCAATTAACTCACACAAAAGCAGACACTTCTTTTGCCACTATGTTGCTAGTTTGATTCTTGAACTTCAGTGAAAAACACAACAGCCTTTTTTATGAGTTTTCCCTATCTTTCTGTGCAAGTTTCTTCCGCAGTAACAGTGGTATCTGCAGTCTGAGAGGCAGTGGGACAAGGAACACAGCAAGGTGGAAGACACAGCCTCCAAGCTCTGCTGCAAGTTCATAAGGACTGCTTGCCTTCTTGGGCTTTCTCACACAATGGTACCTCCTAAAGACCTGCTGCAGGTTATTCTTTTTCAGAATGTTGCACAGTGCTGCATATGTTCCAGCATGACTCCCATGGAATTTTGCCGCTGAAATGAATATTCAGCTCTTGTGTGAGTCAGTCCACAGGGTGCCCAGATGAATGTACACTAAATTAGAAAAAAAATCCTCATGTAATTATTATGTTTATTTCCAGCTGCTTAAACTCCCAAATCTTCGTTCGCGAAGCCTCGCCATGAAACTGTAATATCAGCCAGTAATCTGGAATCATATTTTTCTTCATCTACTCCTTCACTGGAGGGAGATGGACACACACAAAACCCAGCTTCTTTCAGTATATAACCCTGATTCATTATCAGCCCAATTGGGCTCCCACTTAACCTTTTGTTAAGCATCTTATCAAACTATTCACAGTTCATTTGGAAATAAAATGTTGTTATCCTATACTCAAAGGTTTAAAGACAAGGCTGACATGGAAGTGGATAGAACTAAGGCAACAATAATTCTTGAATTTCCTGGCCTTGCAGCCTTAACATAGCTAGAGATATATTTTTAAGTAAAAGTACGAAATCCCAATGCTTTTCTCTGCAAAATATCCTTTATGCCATTGGAGCTGCAAAAAATTGAAACTAGCAATGTTAGTGATCTCTCAACAGAAACTTAAGAAAAACATTGTCACCTCTAGGAGGCAGCAGTTTATCGCAAATACACAATGTGCAATCTGGTGTCAGGCACTTCAGAAGGTTTTGAAGTTTCTCACACCTCTTGTAATTATTAAAAAAAAAGTAAATCTATTAGAAATAAACGTATACTTGCAGCGGAACTACCTGCACAGAAATCAGCTCTGCTTCTTCAGTCACAAGAGGCAATTATCAGATGAAATCGACATAGGCACAAAACGAGTATTATTTTCCTGGATTTTCCATAGCAAATTAGCAGAGTTTGATGGAGAAGCAGAATACCTATCTGAGTTTTTATCTGCTCTCAGCAAGATACCCTCCACCATTTAGGAAAGCATTTGCTCTTTTGCTTAACTTCACCTGCCAATTGGGCTCGCACTTCACCTTTTGTTTGCCACATCACTGAACAGCACTCTTACATTTGCAGTGATTTCTTTTTCTTTCTTTCATCCAGGTCTGTCCTGAGCTGAAGCTGATATTTTATTTCTGAATCTCCATGACTGAGGTGTTGAGACTTCACACTAAGGGAGTTCACCTGGTAAAGCACAGACATGGTTTTTCTTCTGGGATTTGTGGTATGATCTGATGTTTTAAGGCACAGTTGCTTTTCTCTTTGCAGCTGGCCCTTTGATGCTCTTAGATGAACTGTGATTTTTTTAAAAACTTGCCTCACACATTAATACTTTCTTCACATCTCAAGTGGGCCTATGTAAACATGGAACAACAGAGGACACCATACTGGAGGTGTCATTGGTGGTTCAACATCAGTGTAGCTCATAACTGAACGAAAATAGTCCCATAAAAACACGATGTACAACACTAGTCTTGATTTCAAAACTACCCATGATGGATAACCCTCTACAGTCCCTCAGATATTGCTCCCACTGAAACTATGCCCACTGTTAAAAATCTGCAACATGTTTCTACTCTGAGTTTATCTGGCATCAGCTTCTCGCCATTAGCTCCTGGTAACGCACTGTTTGCTCAACAGAAGAAGACCTCTATCATCAAAGGTTTATTTCACAACTGGGTACTTAAGGATTTTTGACCAAGACACCCCTTAGCCTTTTCCTCAATAATAAACTGACCTTCCGAATCACACTCTGATCCACTGGCTTCTACTCTTTTATTCATTCATGTGGAGCTTTCCTGAACTCCCTCCAATTTTCCCAACGCCTTGGCGCTCTGCTGAACAGAGCAGGGTGCAGCATACTTCTACAACAGTCACACCAATGCCCAGTTCTGATGTTACAGACCCTTCCTATTCTTGCCCATTGGTTTTTTCTGTTACCTTCCTGTAGATCACACTATCCTTCCTGACCATTTTTGCTCTTTGGTCCCTTCTCCCTATTTTCTAGTACTGAGCGTCCTACCCTCTGGAAATATTCATCCAATGTTGCCACTAGGAAAGCAAGAGACATACCACAGTCAGGTTTACAATACTTACTGGTGATAGGGGGTGCACGGCAGCCTCCTGAAACAAGTAGACACTCATATTTTTTCCATGGATCTCTTGAATTCCTCAGATATTGGTCTCAGGACAGTGTAGTGTGCTAGAGGAGAATCGTTAACCACGAACCCTACAGTGCATGCATGCAACTAGCTGTGTCCTTTTGTGTGCTAAATCCTTACCATCATCCTAAGGGTAGCAGTGTGGCAAAAGACTACACAGCTGGCAGGTACTCCTGGAAGTCTGGAGATTTCAGGAGTTCTATATCCATTAACACCAGCTGAAGCAGCATGGCTTGAAGCTCATTTTCTTGAGGCTGATCATTGTGTATCTTCCTTTCAGAAAATGATTCTTTGTTCTTCCCTTAATTAGTTCATTTATTTGATTTATGTCTATAGGTATGTTTCAGTGACAGTGATGGAGGGACCAAGCCCACACTCCTCTCACAAATCTTCCCTCTTTATTTTCTTTTTGCCTATGAATATGTAGAGACAACTGCTTTGTCTTAATAGCACTGCAGAGGACTATTTCAGTGGTTTGTAATACTTCACCATCTGCTGGAGGAATACTTCACCACTTGGAGGAAGACAGAAATCCTTTCTTAAAGCTTTTTCAACCTGAGGCAACAAGCATGCAAAAGCATAAGGAGTTAGATAGAGTTATTGCAAGCACAAGCCTTTTACCTTCACTTTTGTTTTCATGACGCTTCATTTACTTATTAAACAAAATGCATGACAGCCATATGTGGTCTTCTTTTAATAACCAGCTATTTCAGTGCCCGAAATCAGGTGGTATAAATACCTTGCTATGATCCAGAAAGTTATTTTAGACCACCATCCTGTTCAAACTGTCCCATTTCTGTAGCACAGAATCACATAACAAGTCAATGCAAGTGAAAACATGAGCTTACACCTTCAGGCTAAATCTGACTGTCACAAGGATTTCCCTGGGAAAAAAAAAAATGCCAAAACAACTTCCTTTCCCATTTCCATCTGTTAACTCACACTTCTGCCTGGTGAAAAGCCTCAGTGAGAAACAGTGCCTATGATACTCCATCCCAGCCCTGGATGGAGTGGGCTGAGTCAGGGAAAGTAGTCTGCAACCATCTTTCATTCAGATGTATGTCAGCTTTTCCTTCTGGTAGTGATGGATTTTGGAACTTTAATTTGTGTCTTCAATTGCCAGAATAAAAATTGCAAATACCTCACCTTCTTATTCAAGAGATTGGCAATTACATTAAGGGCCTTTTTTTCCTGGTAAAGTATGAACTACAGCCAGGAGATACAAAAGCTCTTGTAATTCTCCATGTGATCTGTACTATCAAGTCTTCATTCAGAGAAAGCCTCTTTCTTAGAGCCAATAGTCAGAAAGGCCCAAAATATCAGCAGAAGAGCTCAGAGCAGGAACAAAGAATCTATAAGCACCAAAGGTTGACTGGTACCTTATATTTTGTCATCACAGAATATTTCTGTCTGAAATATCAGGAGTTGAAAACCATGTATATGCTTTTGTCATTCTTTTACATGTCTTCTATCAGAATCTGGAGAAAATATGTGGATAGGATGACTGCAAAATATGTTTTCAGGCCTGAACCTGCCCCTAAAGTCTAGCTTGCAAAAACAGGCTTTCATCTTTCTACCTTGGCAAGTCTCTTTCTAATGGCAGATGTGACAGATAAGAAAGCTATGTGATTCTGCACAGTATCAGTGTGAATGACCAGTGAGAAAGGTCATTAGCCTGACCCTATTTTATCCTACTACTGCTTTAAAGAATAAGAAGAAATTTAATTATTTGGTGTTAAAACAAGCAAGAGAAAAGATGACTTTGAAATACATTTATGGCCCAAATTTTTTAGCACAAGATATATTAAGTAGGAAACTATGCCAGATAGATGCAGTGGTGGTACATGCTAAAGCTACAGTTAAATTATGTATATGGACCAGTTACATGCATCAGTGCACACACAGAATTCTGAATTCTTTGGCCTGTCATTTGTAGAAGCTCACATACTACTACTATTCAATGTCTAGCAAGTGCTGTTTTGTCTTCTTAGCAATAGCAGCAAAAGGCTGATGCCTGGCTGTTATTATTAAAATATAATATCCGACAATGATTCTATACATCTAACATTTCACAGCAAATACAATTTCTGGCAAGGAAAACTTAATCATCATATATAAGCAGATAGAAAACATCTTGGAGAGTATATTATTAAATTACTGTCTTACAGAGAAATTTTGTTGTGACCTTCCTTCTACAGCATATTGTAAGCAGCCTTTATATAATTCTCAGAACAGCCTGTAGAAGACACATCAAGATTGAATCTCATGAATGGACTGAATGCCTTCTTCACTCCAAACGTCTCTTGCTGTATTCTACCCTTAACAGAACCTTCTTGTTTTTCATATGGTTTCCAAATCTCAGGGATCTCTGATCTAGCTACGTTGATTTCATTAGCACTTTTAGGAAGAACCCATCCTGTGGAGGAGATCAAAGGCATCTAAAGAGTGTGCCTATTCTTTTTGTCATGTTTCAGACTCTTCTCACTTCTTAAGCGGTGATAGAAGTCCATAACAACATGGTTCATTCTTCAAATTCAAGATAAGACCTCATGGAACCATGATTACAATGTTACCTGTTCAGCTAGGGGCTGAATGAAGTAATTGTTAACTAAGTCAGCAAAATGTTGGAACAGTCTACCCATGGCAGAGAAAATTCAGATCAGAAGAGGTAATCACAAGGATGCTGCTCAAGGCTTTGGAATCTCCTGAGCCACAAAAAACAAGAAGCAAAAGGATCCTTTGGTCAGATTTCTCAATCCCCTCTATATGATGTTCTTCCCACTACTGAGCACAGCGAGAGATGTGCCAGAGGTCCAGGCTGGTGTGCCTATCTTTTGTTCTTGTAAAGATAGAAGGCAAAGCTCAAGGTTTTCCTTCCATGGGCTGAGCTGAAAGACCAGTGTCCATGGGCTCAGCAATTTATTGGAGAATTATCTCTGCTTAAGGAATCTGTTGTGATTTGGTTCTTGATGGCGGGGGAGTCAGGAGAGTTGGAAGTGTGGGGTGAGATGTGTCTAATAAGCGTGGTAGAATGAGGAGAAGACAAAATGAGGGAATGTGCATTGCATCAATTAGGATGCTGAGGTGTTACAGAGAAATCTTTAACAATTAAAGTAAGAGTCAGATGTGTGAGGGAAGTTTTGTGTCAGGGAGGTGAACATGCTATCTATAATGGAACAAAGGCCGAGTGAGTTGTCAGAGTAAGATATGAAACATCAAAAAATAAAAAATTCAAGAAAAATTATGGATAACCTGAGCTCCAGAAAGATCAAAAAAAAATTAATTTCTAAACATTTCTCTGTACATAGTTCATTTTTTTCCTGATCCATGGGCATCAACTGTATTCCAAACTAGATAGACAAAGAAACTCCCAGTAGAACTGAGTATTTTTTTCCAGAGCCTTATAAGGAATATTTTGCATCTTGCTTACTAGTTCCACTTGGCCCAGATATATAGTGACCAGAATTATAAACCCTTTCTGACCACTAGATTCTTCTTGTGAAGTACCCAGAAAAGGGTTGTACACATCACAAAAAACATATCAAATGATGGTATTTATTATCCTCTTCCCCAAACTGGGCATTCGAGAAATAAGGCAGAAATAAATTAGTCAGTGAAAGATAACCACTCCATCATCTCAAGAGAAAACTGGGACAGACATCTAGCCCTTCAGGTCTATTCATGTACATTCTTCTCCTGTGCTCACCAGCCCACTGCCTGACATCAGTGTGGTAAGCAGTATGACTAATATCTAGCATATGTTGTTTGCTTTCTCATTCCCTCCAGAGGAAGCAGCATATGCACTAGTGTGTCTTGTTTGGTAGGATTTTCTGCTGTCTTTTTAAATAGAGGTACTGGTCTGCACTGATCCTATAGAAAGCAGGCCCAAAAGGATCAGACCCTGTGCTTTAATGGGAAGGTGGTGAGGCATGAGACAGTGCTTAATTCTTGCTGTTTTTGTTCTCCCAGCCTCTGAAGAATGAGAAAGTTTTGCCTGACTTTCACACAGGCTTTACTCTGACTATAGAGTATCATGCAATGTTATCATAACACAGCTTCTCAGGCCAGCAGATTTTGGCAGTCATTATCTTTGCCTTAAAACAGAAAAATTCAATCTCTTGAGCATATCAGCAAGCCAGGCCTGAGAAATATTGCTAGTGAGCTGATCAAACATTTGGATGCACTTTCTGTGAGTTAGCTAGCAAGGCCAGCCCCTTCTGCTGACGTCTTTCCTCTCTATCACACATCAGACTTTTCCCAGTGGAGCTGGAGAACAGGCTTCAATGAAAACTGCCTGTTTGCAGTTACATGGAGATTGCAGGCACTACAATCACTATTTCCTTAACGTGACCTGGAGCAGAACCTCCATCATCAGGATAGAAAGGTAGCCTTGTTGCCTAGCAAAGGTAGGATGATTTATCTGTGTCTCTAGATTGGTCCCTTTTCTTTTCTGCACAACAGAATTGCTTTCAGACTTCCAAGGAGAATGAAGCCAGGCTAAAAATCGGAGTGGATGTGGGAGAGCTGCCCTTGCAGGGAGTAGGATAGTCACAGGGTTTCTTCTCTTTCTGTTCTGTGCAACGCAGGACAATGGTTTTGTCTGCTCCAGTTATAGCCCTGGGGGCTACCTTAGGGACTGCAACTAGCATCCTTGCCCTCTGTGGTCTCACCTGCTTCTGCAAATGCAAGCAACCTGAGAAAGGACTCTCAGAAAAGGACCAAGAGGAGGAGACGGAAAATCCTAAGCCCAGCGTGCTTCAGCCAGTCCAGCAAGTAAGACACAGTCTCTAATTTACTCTGTTATTTTTCTTAAATGCAGAGGTTGGGAATGCAACTCTTCTCTGTTAGGCTACTCAGCATGTGATTTATGCTGCCTGTTTATCTGCTTACTGTGTTCAGGATGTAACAACATGCTAGTGGGAGGAGGAGTGAGGGAAAAACAGAGACGAGCTGGGTAACACACAGAATTACCGGAGCAGGAGACAGCTGCCTCATTGCCAAAGAGAAAGCTGCTAATGGCAAAAATGGGGGAGAAGGACTGGAAATGGTGTTTAGCTGTCAAGCTAGATCACAAGAGAAATAATTTACCGAGAGGAGAAGACTGGACTGTACCAGGTGGCATGCAGCATTGTGAAAAAGAGATGACTCCTGCTGAGATCTCATATAGCAGCTATTTAACTCTATTCAAAATATCTTACAGTTCTTACAGGATAGTTCCCTGTCAACAGCTGATTTCTTGAGAAAACCTTCCCTCTTCCTCCTCCCTCTGCCCCTCTAACTGAGGGAATTAATTACGTGAGAAGTTAAAACAAGGCACTGAAATTACAAAAAAAGCAAGTGAGAATCTAGAGCGTGATGACTGGACAATCTCATCACATTGTGAATTTCTTTTTCACTTACTGTAAGAGCAATGTGGAGTATGAAACATGTCAGGCATCCCTGTGTGCTCTTTTATTCTTGTTAGAATCCAAATGCTCTGATTTACTCCTGAGCTCAGTGCAAGAGAGAACAAGGGAAATTATAGGACACTTCAAATATACCTATTGATGGGAATCTCTTCTTCAAATGGAAATGTTAGATGATTTCCTTGGTTGACTATGGTCTTTAGCATGAGCTACGGTCAGCCTCTGAAAGTATTACCTATTGGCTGTTGCTCCTGATATCTGTATTTGCCTGCATCTTTTCACTTTCACTTAGCCATTTAACCAAGTGTTATGCCATATAGCCAATTCCAAAGGCCAGTGATCCATTGTATAAGTCTTTGTTTGTCTTTCAATTATTTGAGCTGCCTACTATTTTTGTATTCTTAAAGTGTGTAGAGTCCTAATTGAACTTCTCTGTAATGTTTGTAATTAAATATTCAGTCTCTCTTTGGCTTCCAATCTTAGGCTTTTAGTAGAAAAGAAACCGGGCATCTTTGTGCTCCTGTTACAGTTTATTATGAGGAAAGATGACCAAATCTACAAAGTGTATTGTAAGAACTGGTGCAGATATACAGAATGGCATTACCAGAACTTGTGATTGCTGGAGAGGGAAAGGGAAGTGAGGAAGGAAGGCTCTGCTGACCATGGATTAACATCTGCGTGGAGTTTAGGACTTCTCAAGAGATTGCTGCTAATTCTGAGCCTTCATCCATGAGCATGGTGAATAACTCCTAGTACCAGTTTGCATTTTCTTAGGATGAATTTCTTCTGTTTGATAGCTTAGTCATGTCCTTTTCAGGCTCCTTTCTTGTCTTTTCTACCCTATACAGGGGATTTGCCAATGTCTGTATATAAGAATGTACAATGATGCTGAGATTTTCCAAGTTTACTGTTAACATGAATGAGAAATGTGTAACTTTGACAGTCATATCACTTTGTACAGCAATTTTTCTAGCTGTTCTCTGGAGCAACGCTATCCACAGATAACTTTACCATGAGGCTCTTTCTACAAGAGACTTTTTGTTGTTGTAATCTAGCTCAGAAACATCTCAGATCTTTATTTTAATTCCATCCTTGGACTGGACTTCTTTTCTTTTATACGCCTTTTGGGAAACACCTTGTGAAAGTGTTAATCCACCCTGGACCTTGTCCACTGGCAAGTTATCCTGTTTACATGACTGAAATAAGCAGTGTCTCCATATTGTCCAATTAAGCCTCAAGTACCCAACAGCTATTCAGTCATGGTCCTTACAATATTTTTACATTCATCAAGTTTGCCATGACTTACTCCAGTATTTGACCAGCAAGGGTTCAAATTATTCAACCTGCCCTCAATGTATCACTACTACCTGAGCGATTGCATTCTTTTAGCATTGTAGACTTTTTAATTTGAAGTAATATTTCTAATGTTACTGGCTTTGGAGTTTTTTAAAGAAATCTGGACAAATTATAGCATCCAAGTGAACATTCTGTCACAGAAAGCGCAAAATGTTCTTAGTTTGCATATTCTGTATGTTTAGCAATTCTTTCCAATTAAAACAGTTGTCTTGCCAGGAACATGTATTTCCCTATGCTGTCACTGATTCAGAATCAGTCTATATACCTCCAAGGAATGAATCTCAATTTGAGTTTGGAGCATATGAAATTTTATCATCTCTGTCTATGTTGATAAATTGTTCTGTTGAGACTTTTTTCTGACTACATTAGTACATAGTACGTCCTAGTCAGTGTTTGACATAATTATTGAAGCCTGTCAGGGCAACTGATTCAGATAAACAGAGATGACAAAAGAAAGATGAAGCAAGTCTGCATTTTATTCACTTGGCATGTCTCCCATGACAGCGACGCTTGTATTTGCTATAGACAGAGGCTCCCTGTGGACATGCCCTGCATACGTGAAGAGGAAGAGTTCAAACACAAAGATACACCTACAGAACAATGAAAAACTGCTGTAAATATGCAAAGTCTCAGCAAAGCCTGCAGAATGAAGATTCCTAAACACATGCAGCAATGGCAACAATATCTGGCACTTTGTTTGAGTGACACTGGCCAGGGACCCTGAAGGGTCAGTTGCAGCCTCCTTGCTACTTTTGGTGTATTTGCTTTCATGCATTTTTACAAAACTGTCTGAACTGTCCTGTTCATCTCTTTATTTAAGACACTGCTGCTGATTTGCAAAGAAAACTTCCATAGGGCACTGCTATGTAACTGGATTAGCAGATAGCACTTGGAAAAGAGCTGGCAGCAAAATAATAAACAGAGGCAGATGCAGTTGGAAGAGAGGGTGGGCTAGTCCCACTGTGCTTGCATATGTCTCTCATCTCTAGTTCTGCAGAGCAGACAGACAAGAGGAATATTTAGACCCAGTGGAGCTCTTAGTTGCTATGTGCTGATGGATTTCCTGACTAAAGCCTGCCTGACTTTCAGCAAGAGAAGACTGTACTAGTAATACCTCAAACTTGTATGGTGTTTCATCCCAAAGGAGCTCAAAGTGCTTCATGCGCTAGCAGCACAGAGCAATGCAGGCATGGGGCTCTGGTGTGATGGCCAGTGCCTAGCAGGACAGCAGCCTTATGCAGCAGCTTCAGGATAGAGAACAGCAGAGACTGACCACCATGTCAGGCCCTGTATGTGTGCTAGATATAATGCCTCTGCACAACAAAAGCATCCTGTTTTTCAAACTGTTATCCAGTGATTCCTCACATATTTTGCTTGGTTGGTTTGCTTTAATTTTAGAAGAATGGAAAACTGCATTTAAGGTTTGGATGAGTAACTTCACATATCCTAGAGGATTGATGAGGCTCACATCTCTGAAAGAGAGATCTCACTTACAGGCCCACACCATATGACTTACGTAATATCTAAACTCAGCTGAACACTAGGTGAGGATGGCACACAGTGACATCTTTTTTTTTCAACCTGCTTCTCATTCAGACCCCTTAAAATTAGACAAGATAAAATGCTATATTACATGGTAAACTTCCTAAACAGTGATGCACTGGCTGCCTTGAGAAGACGGAATCACTGATCTAATTAATTCTCTACCACTGCCAAGTGCATGTAACCATGGTACTATGATCTCTATAAGCAGAATATGACTAAATAGCCAACGTCCAAGACTGCTCTCTTTCTTCAGACTCTGTTTCTTGAGAAATAGGTATGCTTCCTCTGGGCATACAAGCTGGGACCTTGAAGTCCCAACACAGATAAGTGCTTCAGGCATCATCTACATTCATTATTAATAGGAAACAATAAAACTAATGAAAAACTTTAATTACAATTATGAACCTTTTCTGTCTCATTCTCAATCTTGACACAAAAGAGGTTGGCAGGCAGCAAGGTTGGAGATAATCCCACTGCACAATAATCAACCAAAATGGCTGTTTTACTTCTGCTTTTTGTCTCTCATGTTTTGGAAACATTAATAAAATCTGTTGCAAGGATTGGGGTCATTTGCTAGTCAGCTTTTGTTCTTCCCCATTGACGAATCCAAACATAAATGAATCAGGAATGATTTCAGTTGGATTCTTTCTTGGGACACAAGGAAAAGAGGACTGTTCTATTCCACTAAAATATTTTTCTTTGTTTAGGGAGAACAATAATGCCTTTGTGCCAACCTTTGCTTGGACTCCCGAGCATTGCACTGTCTTTCAGGTTCTTCTTCTCATCCCATGTTCATGATTCAGCAGGGAATTGAAGTGTTAAGAACAAACTCAGGCATAAATCCAAATTTCAATCCTGGTGTAATAAAGAGGAAATGTGTGTCTGAGGGTCAGTTGGAGCTCTGGTCTAGAAAGCCAGGGGATAGTCCAAAAGGCTGAGATGACCATTTAATCAACTATTCTTGGTATTTCATTGCAGAGCTCATTTGTTCAACCAGTTCTCCTTTTTCTTATTACACCATGGTCGTACTTGATCCAAGTGACTATATGACCTGTCTCCCATTCTAATGCTTACTACATATTCAAAATATTCTAAAATTTGTGGATGACTGTAGCCTCTTGCTCTTGGGTTTGACTTCAAACATCAAGGTAAAAATTACCATGCATTAATCACAGTGGTTAATTTCTGTGCTAAGAGGAAACACAGACTTATGAAAAGATTAACTGGTACAGAAACAGAGGAAAAATCAAATTATAAGAACATATTTTTTTTTTTTTTTTGCAACCAGTAGAGAAATAAATCTGAAAAGACATACATCATGTAGACAAGACATCTACCAAGTAGAAGGGTATCAGCTTTGGCAAGAAAGTCTCTGGACGTACAGTTAGTGGTTTCTACAACCCAAGAAAAAATGATGGTAGGACTGACCAGAGGCACCACTTTTTCTGTCTTTGTCTCAGCTCATTTAATGCTGTGATAATTGGAAGAATTAGTCTAATTAGTTCAAAGTAATAAACAAGGTTTTAATTTTCAGTTCAACATCAAGAAAACCGCAGAGCCAGTACAGCCTCGAGCACTCCTGAAGTTTCCCAACATTTATGGCCCCAAACCAGTAGTAACTTCACCTGAAATTGTTAACTACACACAGTACTCTCTGAAGACAACAGAAGAACCAGCTACTGGAAAACATACTGGTTTGGATGAGAGTAGGATGAAGATACAAGTCAATGAAGAGCTGTTTGTTCTCCCTCAAAACGGTAGGAGCTTTTGGTCTTCAGACTAACAATTGCTTTTCTGGGTGTAGATCTGTGATAGTTCTGAACATAATGTGATTTTTCTTAGAGAAATAAATGTGAAAATGAAAATATTGGATGGTTTTCATTCTCCTTTTATGAGCACTGTGAGTTCTATCTTCAATACATTTGTTTAATAGAAGATAATCATGAAGTTCATCAGAACATTCAGATAACAAAGCTGTATTGTGTCTTATTGCAATGTTTTTTTTTTAACTGAACATCTTTTGTGTTGAAGAATCTGGCTCACTGGTAGCAAACAGTCTGTAAAAAAGTGCATTTAGTGTAGTTTTACTGAGAGCAGTTGCCAGAGTATGTGTGAAATATCTGGCGAAAATTGAGCAGAGTATCTCCTCCAGGACAAATGCTAGCTGTCCAGCAACTGTCCTTGTCAGGGACAGTGGGGGTTGAAGCTTCTAATTTTCTCTGCTCCTTTTTGTCTGCTGGTTTGGTGAGATGGGCTTGGCTTTTTCTAATGTGCAGTGAAACTGAAGGCTGACACCTCAAATATTTTTGCCACACAGAATTCTTGTTTCCCATCCAGCCCAAAGGGTTACACTCCAAAACCTGAAACGTAAGATTCCTGGAGCCTGAGAGAAAATGCAATGTTAATTATATACATCTGGCAGGATAGCCGGGTTGCTTCCATACTGATTTTTAACTTCACAGCTATCTTTTAACAGGACAATTGACTCTTCTGGCTATCATGCTAATAAAACCTTCCTGAAGATTTGCCAGAGAGCCAATGCCATCTGTCATGATTTTTATTGAATACTCTTTTTGGGTTTTTTTTAATTGCTTGAGATTATATTTTTGCCATTCTGGAAGGATGATTGCTACATTCAACCCCCATCCTGAGACTTATGAGTATGGAAAAGAAAGTGCCATGGGAAGCAGCTGCATTGGAGGAAGAGACTGTCTGAGGCACATCCTTAGGTGTCAGGAAGAAGATTATAGGGTGAGAGAATGAAGAATGATGGCTGCATTTAGGCTAAAGCTTTATGTAAGTGTGTTGGTGTAAGAGCCTCTCTGCACTGCTAATGGTACAAGCAAGTTTCCTTCCTGCTGTGCCTGATTTCGTAGCTCAAGTGATGCTAAAATTAAGCAAAAATTGTTGCATTCTCCTTTTGATGCCACAATGAACTGGTCTAAACTGTGTCTCAGATTTTCAGAAGGAAATGTGCTGGTCCCAGTATTGTTTTCCATGTGAATCAGAACTGACCTGGCAGATTACAGCTTTTGATGACAAAAATCTCTGGCTTCTCTTTTAGTCTTGCAACTTGCTTTATTTCAGTATGAAATACATGCTCAGCTCCAAAATCACACATGAAAAACTGTCTCCTGGATTCCCAAGTTCATTGTCTTCAACTTGATCAGGTGCTATGGAATTAGATATCTTTTGCGTGACAAAGACTTTGTTAAAATCTAAAAAAACTTTTAGAGAGGCCTGACCTAATGCAGAATTACATAGCAGCTCAAAAGTAGACTCACATTCTCATTACAGAGAATATAAGATTCAATTTAACAATGCAAGTTAAAACAACATCAAACAATATAACAAGTAATGGGTGTCATTTAGACACCTTGGCCTAAGAACAAGGTAAAAGAACCATGATAAAGCACAATGTGGTAGACTGCAAAAGTCTTGTCCAGGTGCTGTAGAAAGAGCTGAAAGTGTGAGTAAACAGAGCAAAAATGAGATATGATGATGGATGAAGAAGGAAAATAAATTATATTCCTGCATAAAAGGTGCAGGATAGTAAGACTTTTAGAAAAGCTGAGTCAAGACAGGGTGGATTAGTTCTCTTGGGAAGGTGAAGACCTGCTTGCTAAAGGGGTTATTTCAGTTCCAGGTGTGGTAAAGGATGTGTGTGTCACAGAGCACTTGAACCCTGAGAGGGCAGCCAGCTGTAACCAGGCCCCTGAGCTGCACTACTCCCTTGCCTATGATCAACAAAGAGCCGAGCTGCGGGTAGCACTTCTGGAAGGTAAGGGGCAGAGACGACCTGATCCGAAGGTACAAGACACCTATTGATTACATTTATAGAAAGTTCCCCTCCTACCTTAAAACCAACATGTGTTCTCAGGACCACTGGATGTTTCACTGGTTCTGGGCTTGTGGAACAGAAGTATCTGGCAATGTCACTGCTCGAAGCAAGAGTGCAGGGCATGGCTTGGGAACAATTGTTTGCACAGCTCAAAAGCAGAATTCAGGAACCATGATGGGTTCCTCCAATCCCAGACATGGTACAAAGCAACCTCTTCTTTTTATATTTTCCTTTGGGGGTGGAGGGGAAGAGGGTTACTATCTCCTTTCTCTCTACCTTTCATTCTTCAACCTGACCCACTTCCTACTGCCTCTTCCTCAAGTCAAATCAAAGGCTGAGCTGGAGATGCCAGACTTATTTTGAGGAAGAACCCTCTGGCTGTGCTTGGCCAGGCAGCCAGGTTCTATGTCACACTCTGAAGTGGGAACTGACAACTGTAACAGCTTCTCAACTCGGGGCTGGAGCATTATCAGTTCCTCTGGGAAAGTAAAATAAGCTGACTGAATAATTCATGCACAGTGCAGATCTCTGTGGAAACCTAATCAAATCACACCCTCTGAAGTGAGAACTGAAAAGGTGCTGAATGGCAGCCACTGCTGTGGGCCTGATGCCAGCAGCAAGCACACAGTTCCCCTCCAGCATGGACACCCACGCCTGCTGGCTGCCACCATGGCACTCCTGTGTGCATGCTCCTCCCTGGGTACTGCCACCAGGGAAGGGGCAGGGTCTGCTCCCTAGTTCTGTTCCCCTGAGAAGCCAGGAGAGCCCTTTGACCCATGCCCTGTGGTCCTGGCAACTCAGGAGCAGCTGTCCTCGAACTGGCTGTAGCAAGGACAGCAGTTTAGTCCATAAAGTCGTGATGCTCCACAACCCCTTAGAGAAAGGTGTGGTCCTCTTGCTGTGGAGAAGATAGTGCAATTCTGTTGATGCAACTGAAGAGTGTGAAATGCCATTCTCACTCTAGGCTTTTCAACATAAAAGCAATATAAAATTAGGGATGAGCGTCTCTTGACACAGATCTTTTGGGCTGTGGGATGGCTTCTGACAGATTCATTTACCAGTGGCTGAACGAGCTGACTTATCCCCCACTGGCCTGCAGGGATGGATGTCTGCCAAGGGGGGGGTCTATCCCATTTCTGATGTCTGTGACTGATCTTCCTGCTTTTAAAGTCTTTGTAAGAAGCTCTTTTTATGTGCCAAGGTAAAAGTAAATGAGAGCTGCCAATCCCTGTGCCATGCTGTCTTATCTCATTGCTGTTCTGCATCTTTCAACAGACCATGTTCCCTTGAACTCAACTGTTGCTCTCCCAAACACTAGCAGCATCCTTCTGCAGTGGCAGAAGGACAGGGACATTGTGTAGCATGAGGAAAACACCACAGCATGATCCCACAGCTTAGTCTGCCCCATGCAAGCAGGAACAGGGATCAATGTCTATGTAGCTGTTTTATTTTATGGCTCTCATAAAATAAGCAATTTAGCCACAGATATTTCAGGGCTGTCTTTTGTGAGAGGTCCTTATTATCAATCTTTTCCAGCTATGCATGGCAGAATGACTGTGGACCAAGATGCTGGCTGCCATTGCTACATACTGGGCACATTGGTGAGCAAGTCTGGTATTGCTGAGGCCCAGACAGAGCTGAAGAAGAAGGTACTTCACACTCTTTGGGAGGAGGTCCTGCGATTTCCATTAACTGAGGAGGAGATGCCAGAAGGGACACTGACTCTCACGCTGAGAAACTGCGACAAGTTCTCCAGACACAGCATTGTGGGGGAACTCAAACTGAACCTTGCTGAGATGGAGGAATCCTTTGGGAAGGCCCAGTGGGAAAGGCTAAAGAGTCCAGAGAAGGTATGGACTCAGTCTGTGTTGGTAGTCCAGAAACCCTAATGATTAATAGTTTGGACAAGAGAAGCCCTTTTGCTAGATGGCTCCATATGGGTGGGTGGCTTTATTTGTTTGGAGCAGATTTAGAGGGGTGATGTGGGACTGTAGAGGTCACTCAACAGTGCTCTGTGATTGTCTGTAGATAACCATTTCGGAAGCAGAGGCCCATCAACCCAGTCCTTCCATCTACTGCTCCCAGCAGTTAACATGTGTCACAACTCCCTCAGCTCCTCAACACCGTGACAATCTGACACTGGCATCTGTAATTTAAAAGATATGTCTAGAAAAAGGTGTGTGAGTTTCTGAGAATTTGTGATACAGGACCACAGTGGCAAGAGCTGAAATACCAGAGAGTGCCTACAGAGCCCAATGGAGGGACTCTGCAAAGCAGTGTATTGGTAGGGCATATGGTGGCATTCCAGGGAGCCTTAAGCTAGGAGTCAAATACATTGTTGGGACCAAAATGTTGGACTGAAGACCACTTATTCTTACTAGGATCAATCCACAACAATCATTCATTGCATTGTGTTGGGTTTCTTAAACATCAAAACCTTCCTTTCCTTCCTTATCCACATCTTCCCAGCAGCATAAACAGGGAAAATGGAAGGAAGTATTCCAACAGTACTTGAAGTAGGTAAAGGGGATGCTTCATGAGCACTAACTTTTTGCACATTTCCTCAGAAGCCTTTCCCCTGCCATGGACTGGGTTATTCTTCTAGCAGCAGCAGGACCCTTAACATGGCAGCAGGGTGCTGCTATTGCTGCTACTGGTACATCACAACAAATAGGTACCTGTTGTACTCTGGTGTGATATGAGGTGAGCAATGCAAAACAACACCAACGCTGTTGCTAAGCATCATGAAATAAATTACTATCTGTCACCATCAGGGGTGAGGGCTCTCCACTGAGTTGGCCACAGAGTACAGAGTTAGCATTTCTGGTTTCAAATAATGCTGATTTATCTGATCACCATTTGAATACTAACAGGACTGTCCACCCTAAAAAAACATATGGCAGAGACAGAGGCAGCAGAAACAAATATGTGGTCTAAATTAGTTTAATAAACTTCAAGCACAAGGCTGAATATTTGTCCAATATCTGTAACCCTCTCCTCGATCTCCATACTGAAGCATCTGCTTTTTCAGCAATACCCAAGACCCTGTTCACAGCAATGGTCAGTTGCCACTCCAGTGCACGTGAAGGAGTCCTGACATGCTGGGAATTCTGCCTTGGTCCAGCTTCACAACTACACATAGGAACAGGGCAGCATTCATTTCTTCTCCAGGCTGACAGCACAAGGTTAGCACCAACAGTACTGCTGAACAGTGCCCCAGTTTGAGCTGAGGATGTGAAGTGAAAGCTGAATTTGCGTCATCTGGGACCTGAGAGAGCCAACCATTGCACAGATAGCTTCTGTATACAGATCCTGAATCATTCATTGAGAACCAGAGGGAGGGAGTGAGGAAGAGCTGTTCAAAAAAAGAGGAGCTATTTTTGACAGCATTCATCCAGGAACAAAGTTACTGAGCTTCATTACCTTGAAATGCCAGGAAGGGCAGAAATTTCATTTGTACCTTCCCAGTAATTCCTCCACACCCAAGGGAAGGAGCTCAGAGTGGAGCTTACAGCCAACCAGGTAATGCAATTATCATTCAGGAATTCATGGAGTCCTGTGAGCAATGCGAAGCATAGATGCTGTAGACCGATAACCTTATCTTGTCTTCCTTCCCTCCCACTGCTTTGCTAATGATTGTGATGATAGTGGGTCCTTGCATAGCAACTTCCTTCGATTCCATGGTGCCCTGCACGTAATTCACTGATGACCCCTTGATGCTTTTTATCTTTACTGCATAGAAAGGAAGACTGAAGCTCTGATGGTTGTATGAATTGGAAAGATTGCAGCACAAAATGCAGGTTATGGATTTAATAGAAAAATGGAAACAAAAGAAAACAAAACCCAGAAAGGGGAAAGAAAATTACCTTCAAGCAAAGCTCCAGCAGAGACCAACCATTGCAGGTTTTGGTTTCATGTGGGTACAGGCTGGTCAAAAACTTGATCAGGATACTAAGAGTTAGAAAGTCATAAGCACAAGATGTTATCTGTGTACAGTGTGCATTTGTGTAGGTGTGCATACACGCATGCTTATGTGCACATCTACAGAGCCCTACCCCCTCCCAGTCTCCACTGTATCTATCTGTGCCTGGAGCTATAGGAACCAAACTCTAGCCAAGAGCTATAGAATGGCACCTGGGTGAGATGTAGTGAGGACAAATACACAAAAGCAGCTTATAACTTGCTTAAACTCTGGGTTTTTATTGAGGTGGCATTTGGGTTTGTCCCTTTGTGTACGAACACCTATCATTTTGTAGTGAACATACAGGCATCTGAATCTCTCCCTGGTTTTATGCATGGTTTTATTTAAGGTCCGCATCAATTTAAGACAGGATTTATGTAAGAGAAATGCATATGAGCCCTTCATTGCTACCTGAGTGCATGAAAAAAAGATTTATTTGGGCTGACTTAGGATTGAATTTCAAGTTTCCTTGCTAATGGCCTCCCACCTGATTTTGCAGGACAAATTAGTCATTCAAACCAGACAGCGATGACAGCCACATTTTCTGCAGAGTCAATCAGCTCACAGGGAGCATACAGGGGCCTGTCCTTGCCTGTTTTGAGTATTGGTCTGAAAACTTAATTTGAAATATTTATGGCTCACTTAGTAGCAAGAGTGCAGAGCACAGAAATGGCCTAGAGAAGGGCTGTCTGTCCTAGAGGATATAGAGCATGCTAAGGAGTCCAAAGGGAGTCCATTGAATTGACATTGGCTTTCTGTGACTGTTCTAGGTCATTAACCTTACACTAAACCAGATTTCTGTCACAAGCTCCTACTCACTGAGAGAATAACTACTCCACTTTCATCCTTTGCCATGGGCTGTCAGGTCTGCACACAACTGCATGGGATTTCTCTCCTTCCCTGCTGGCTCCTGATGAAAAAGCTGCACTGCTCTCCCAGAGGAGAGTGGTGGTGGTGTGGCTGCCTCTAGGCTTCTGCCTCCGGGGCTGCTTGTACAGGTCAAGTGGGAGGGAAGGGCAAAAAGATCAGAGGTTAAGAGGACAATAAAGAAAGGGAAAAGAGAAAGAGAAAAAAAAAGAAAAGGAAAAAAAAGAAAAAGAAAAAGAAAAAAAAGAAAAAGAAAAGGGAAAAGGAAAAGGAAAAGGAAAAGGAAAAGGAAAAGGAAAAGGAAAAGGAA
>NW_016690181.1:5074611-5149532 GCF_001604755.1 Lepidothrix coronata
GGAAAAGGAAAAGGAAAAGGAAAAGGAAAAGGAAAAGGAAAAGGAAAAGGAAAAGGAAAAGGAAAAGGAAAAGGAAAAGGAAAAGGAAAAGAAAGTCTCCTGCAGGGGCAGGAGGGAGAGCTGCTCAGAGTCCTGAGAGAAGGCAGATGGGAATCAAGAGTACACTACTGTGCCAAGCTCACGGAGGATTTTGTCTTGGCTGGGTTTTTTCCCATACCAACTAGGGTGTCAGAGAAGGTGTAGCTCCAGCTCCCGGTCTGACTCAGTCCTGGGCATCACCTGTGCTTTTCCAGGGAGCCCTACACTTCTGCTGGGCAGCATGGGCTGGGGGCTGTGTCCATCAGAGCCTCCTGAGAAATGAAGCAGCTGAAACAAAAAGTGAATTATGAAAAGCAGTAATGGAAGTAGTGGACATAAATACAGGGCAGCTAGGTGGTTTCTCAAAATAGAAGTAGCTGACTACTTGCATTGTATTCCAGATCCAAATCTTCTTCTTCTGACTAAATAATCCACTAAAAGTCAATGTTAGGAAGCAGTTACTTTCCAGCAACACAAGAATTCAGTAACTCACATGATTGGGGCCTTATGAGTGGAGGAGCCTTTCAGGCATGTTTGGAAGGTTTATTCTCATCCAGTGTAACTGGAAAGATCTCCTGTACAAAGACAGAGAGACAACTTGGTTGGTTCATGGCCTTCCACCCATCAGTCTTGTACTACTTAGTTTTCCTAATGTTATGGCCAAGACTGTATAAAAAATTAACCCTTTCTATGTCTCCATTTCCAGGAGCCATCCATGGGCCACGGGGAGGTTCTGCTCTCTATTAGCTACCTGCCAGCAGCTAACCGCCTTCTGGTGGTGATCATTAAGGCTAAAAATCTCCATTCCAAGCAGCTGAAAGATCTACTTGGCAGTGGTGAGTGTAATAGCAAGGAAATAGAGACTGTTGCTTCTGCTATTACGTAAATCTAGAAAGAAAGTGGGAAGGGTGATGTTCAGCAGAAAAAAAAAAAAGTTTGGCTTAGAAAGCCAAAGAGATTTGAATAATTTCTAAAAAATGAAAACCAAATATGCCCAAGATCAATATTTCTTATGTGCTCTCTCTCAGACTGATGTCACCAGTGTCAATTCTCTTGCATTTTTGGGTGTAGTTTTGGGCACCACAAAATAAAAAGATCATTAAGCTCCTGGAGACCATTCAAAGGAGGGCCACAAGGATGGTGAAGGATATGGAGGGGAGGCCTTACGAGGAGCAGCTGAGGTAATTTGGTTTGTTCAGCCTAGAGGAGATGAGACTGAGGAGAGACCTCATTGCAGTCTACAATTTCCTCGTGAGGGAAAGAGGAGGGGCAGGTACTGATCTCTTTGCTGCGGTGGCTAGTGACAGGACTTGAGGAAACAGCACAAAGGTGAGTCAGGGGAAGTTTAGGTTGGATATCAGGAAAAAGTTTTTTACTCAGAGGGAGGTTGAGCACTGGAACAGGCTCCCCAGGGAAGTGGTCACAGCACCAAGCCTGTCTGAGTTCAAGAAGCTTTTGGACAATGCTTTCAGGCACATGGTGTGATTCTTGGGGTGTCCTGCGTAGGGGCAGGAGTTGGACTCGATGGATCCCTTCCAACTCAGCATATTCTAGTCTAGTCTAGTCTAGTCTAATCTATTTGTTGCATGCTCATTAATTTGGTGTCTCTTTCAATTTCCTATACAGATGTTTCTGTCAAGGTGACACTGAGGCATCAGTCCTTGAAGCTGAAGAAGAAGCAGACCAAACGTGCAAAACACAAGATCAACCCAGTGTGGAATGAGATGATCATGTTTGAGGTGCCTCATGAGCTCCTGCGTGCCTCCAGCGTGGAGCTGGAAATGCTGAGCCAGGATGGCACTGGTCAGAGCCATGTGCTTGGCAAGTGCAGTCTGGGCTTACATGTCACAGGTACAGAGATGAACCACTGGGAAGAGATGCTGAGGAACCCCAGGAGACAGATAGCCATGTGGCACCAGCTCCACATGTAGGCTCATCATGATTACTGACAAGATTTACACCAGGCCTCCAAGCCTGGGGGCATAAGTTGCATTCCACCTTCCATCTTCCCCTCCTCAAAGTTTCTCAGCACAGCACTCTTATTACATCACCCTTCTCTGATTTTCCTGCCCATCCTGGCCAGAGAAACTGTCTGAAAAAGGTATTTAAAGGATAATCTCTCACCTAATTAAGTGGTTGTCTCAAACAAGAGGTTTGGCTGCCTGGATGATTTGAATGAATTTTATTAGCCTGCCCACTGTCATTTCAGTGAGGTCCCTGTTTCTGTAGCAGAGCAGAGGGGAGCAAAGTTACCATGGAACTGTAAGCCACTCATTGGCATCTGGCACTGTCCCCAGGTCCCTTGATGAGTGCTGGCTCCATAATCACACACAACTGTTGTACCAGTCACTGCTTCTCGTAATACCTTTCAAGACTGAGAGAAATGAAGATCACAGGACTAACTGTCATGTCAGACACAAAGTATCAATATGAAAGAGAGAGTGAAGCTAACATGCAGTAAAGGGATACCTAGAAAAAGATACAGAACTAAGGGAGAGAACAGAGGAAGAGGAAAGGGTGAGACAGTCAACACCATCATCCTGTGCAGCCTTTGAAGTAAACACTGCCAAACAAGAAGTCAAACACCTTACTTTACTTTTGTTTCCTGGAGAGTTCAATACCTTGTATTTAGGATTCATGAAAACTGCTGAAAATATGAATGTTTCAGGACCCTTTAGCAGAATGCCTATATCCTTTTATCTTTCTATGGTGTCACCTAGGAAGACCCTAAACACAGACAAAAAGTTATTGTCGATGTAACCTCCAAAAACTTGGACCAAATCTTTCTGTTTACTGCCATCTTTCCTGTTTGGTTTTTTTTTCTGAGCTAGAAAGTTTCAAATACTCTAAATATATTTCATGCAACATCTAAAACTAGGCAAAAGAAGTGGGATCATTTCATACCTTAGCAGCTGATGGATGGTTTTGGTTTGACAGTTACTATTGCACTCAAATATTCATACCAGCATTACTCGAAGACAACCCTTAAGAACTGCCATGTATTTCATCACTTCCAGACAGAAGGAATTCACTGAACAGACAGACTCTCCAAGGCTTGTTTTTTGTGTGTGCACTTTCAAGATTTGATGTGGCTTAAATGTTACTTTTTACTGCCTTTTTTTGTGTATGCAGGTGGACTGAAAGTCTGGCATCAGCAGTGATGATGTCATGATCCCATAAGCACACTGTCTGTCCTACTACTTCAAGGGACTTCCATGGGGACAAGGCATCCAAAAATCTGAAAACAGAACCATATAGTCCACAGCACTGAAAATCTCAGAGAACTTCATACTTGCTGGGTCAGATTGACCCTCCATTTAAATCAAAATACTAAGCTAAGCTTTATTTAGCATCCAGCCCATTTTGATGGTGCAGTCAAATAAGTCTAGCAGATTGTCAAGTGAAGGCTGCCATCCTGTTGGCAAAGGGAAAACACCAGAACCAGTGTCCGAAAACTGGCTGATGCACCAGGCACAAAGGGTTATGAACAGGGGAATGACGTTCAGCTGGAAGTCAGTAACTAGTGGTGACGCAGGCTGGTAGTGAGACTGACACTGTTTACCATCTTCAGAAATGAGCTAAACAATGGGGCAGAGCATGCCCTCAGTAAGTTTGTAGATGGCACAAAACTGGGAATATTGGTTGAAAGGTGAGGCAGTTTTGCTGACATTCAGAGGGATGCTGAGAGGCTGGAGAAATGGGCTAACAGGAACCTCCTGAAATTCAACAAGGAGAAGGCAAAGTCCTGTACCTGGGGAAGAAAAACTCCATGCACCAGTGAAGAAGTGAGGGCTGACCACCTGGAAAGCAGCTTTCCAGAAAAGGATCTGGGTGTCCTGGTGGACACCAAGTTGAACATGAGCCAGCAGTGTGGTCTTGTAGCAAAGAAGGCCAACAGTGTCTTGTGCTGCATTAGGACAAAAATTGCCAGCAGGTCAAGGGGGGTGACCCTCCCTCTCTATTCAGCTCTGGTGAGGGCACATCTGGAGTGCTGTGTCTAGTTTTGGACTCCCCATTGCAAAACAGATATGGAGTTTCTGGAAAGAGTGTAGCAAATGGCTATGAAGATGTTTAAGGGATTGGAGCATCTTCCATAAGAGGAGAGGCTGAGAGAGCTGGAACTGTTTAGATCAGTTTGTAAAGATACCTGATCTGGGACAGGACAAAAGAAGATAGAGCCAAATTCTTTTCAGTGGTGTCCAGTGACAGGACAAGAGGCATAGGCACAAATTGCAGTATAATAAATTCCATTTGAACACATGAAAAAAATTAAAGAAGAAAACCCCATTTCACTGTGAGGATAGTCAGATACTGGAACAAGTTTCCAAGAGAGGTTGTTGGAAGTTCTCATCCTCAGAAACACTCAAAATCTGATGGGATATAGCGTGACAAACCTGCTCTAATTTATCTCACTTTGAGCAGGGCTGGGTTTGGACAATATGATCTCCAGAGGCCCTTTGTATCCTCAGTAATGCTGTGACTGTGAAGAGATTGACAATGTTGATGCACACTGAAAACTATTATCTTTATACTACTATTCCCTTTATGGGTGGTGTAGCCAGGAGTTACAGGATCATTTTGGAGATGATAAAACCAGCTTTGACCAAGCAGACAAACAGAAAAGCTAAGTATGGCAATAAATATTATGTCCAATGTTTTAATCTCTGATATTGATCTACTGGCTAGAGGAGATGTAAACAAAAAAGAAAAATGGCTTCTTTTTTTGTTCTATGGGATTTTATTTATTAACAAAAAGCTGTAGGATACTGTGTGTAAACTAGACAGAGGGGTCAAGTGGATAGTGAATTCTTAATAGTTGCTGTGATCATGATTCGCTTGTAGATATACCTATAAATTTGGAATAATTATTTCCATTTAAGTGCAAAATTCATTGGAATGTTGGCCTACTCTACATATAGGTTCCTGGCAGCACTGTGATTCTTTTGGGGATAACGACAAGAAGGATAACTTCATGGTAGGATGATATTTGGCTGGTGCTGGAAAGCCTGAAGGCCCAAATATTTGCCTTGCTGCCAAGAGATTCCTCTAGCTCTGCATCCTGCTTATTTTACTGAGACTTTTATAACATCTTGATGGCTGATTGTAAACAACATTATCTGCCTGTACCCTGGTGATTTTGGCACACCCTGTAATAGATAGCAGTCCTATAGCACTTAAAAGCATAGCTCCTCAGAATCTGACTTAGCTGTGACAAAACAATGTCCTCTTTTACAACAAAATCTTAACCACAAATCTGTCTTAGGAGCAAAGTGGTGTCATCAGTGTTAACGAATGGCATTGTTTCCTCCTTTGCTGCAGTGGGATTTAATGGGAAAGAGAGAAAGAGTGAAAATGCATGCATCTTTCCCAGCTGGATCATTCTTGTTGCCTGACATTTTAGCCTGGAAAGAATATTCTTTGCCATCAGTGCAGCCTGAACAAAGGCTGCCAGGCATCCCTGGAAGGAGGCAACCACTCGCCGGGGCTGACAGCAGACATGGACACATAATGGGTGTGAGGAGCTGAGGAATGCTGCGTACGTGTGTTACCGGAGGGGCAGGGATGCCCAGCCCGGCTCTTCTGAACTCTGCTAATTGGAGCTGTTTGTCATCACATTCAAGCGTCTGTCCAGGGCTCTGCCCTCATCCCTCTGAACTGCCTGTGTAGCAATACTTGTGTGCCCCTGAGTCTCAGCACCCCAAGGGCCAGAGGTGCTAAACTGCCCTAGCAGACAAACAGCGGGGAGTGGTTTTGGTAGATGACAACATCATGAATATAAATGCGAAGTATTTGGAAATGCCATTGTATCAAGCAGCTTCAGCAACACAAGCTGTCCAAGTATCACTGAAGTGCAATAAGGCCAGAGGATGGAGCCAGGCAGCCCTACAGTTTTCACTTCCTGGAGCTGAAAATACGGGAGGATCATTAAACACCACTACGTATTAAATTAAAGGCTGCTGCTTATAAATTGCATCATAAGAGAAGAGGGAAAAAAAACCAGGTATGGCAATTAATGTTCCTAAGATATATGTGTGACCAAAAGCAGCCATTAGAGTCCCCAGTGGCTAGTCTGTGGTTGGACTGGTTATTATGCCTGCTATAACCATTAACATGAAGAAGCTGGAAGCCAAGAGACTGTAGGGAGGAAGGAAAAAAAAAAAAAAGGAAGGCATGGGGCAGTCTACTTGGTCAGAATGAATGATACTTTTCACTAAGGGCCAGATTTGTGAGTTTAAGGACAGAGATCCCTCATCCAGTGACAAAACCCAAACATCATGCCTATTTGTAAAACAGAATGAGAAATGCAGCTCCCCTATTGTATCCAGCTTCCCCTGGGAGAGGTGGTCTCCTGATGTGGCCTCTGTTCAGAGGAGGGGACTGAGAGGCCAGAGGAAATAACCTGTGACTACATTAAGGAGTTCCTTGATTAAAATATAGATTGTAGCTGTATTTTGCTTTGCCTTGACCTGCCCTCAAAGCTGGATCTTCCCAGGGAAATTATCTAGTTTGATTTTAGGCAATTTCTGCTTGAGTAGAAGGATTAATAAGCACAAGTCATCAATAGTCACCAAAATATCTCTGGGATGTTTTAGACTCATTACTACTCTCAGCACCCTTCTCCAGTTGTAAGGGGAGTGGTTAGAGCTGCTCCCCTGTAAGGGTAACACTTTTCCAGTGCAGAGTTTTCCCCTCAGTTGTTGTCCCAAATATCCTTGCATGGTGATAGGAACCATGTTTGCTTTGCAGAGAGGTAATACATCAGAAAGTAATGGAAAATTCCCTTCAACAGGGCTGGGAAAATTTTCAGGCTCTACTATTCTCCTAGATACTACTGTGCTTTCAACATCTTGTTGAACAGTACCTTGCATTTTGCTAGCATCTGTCATCAGTATTATCTGGAAGTAGTGTTCAAAACAACTAATTTTTTTTTTTTTTTCGGAATGAAGTAGGTTGTAATTTGGGCTCTAGAAATATAGCCCAAGATTTGTCCAAATTTTCCTGAAGTCTAAGATGAGTTGAGTACAATAACTTAATATGAGCTGGAAGCTAAGTGGTTTGGACCATGCTTCTTGCACTCTTTTGAAGGTCAGTTTGAAGTTTGGTTGAATTAAAGGACAGAGCTTTGATAGCATTTTTCATGTGTTTCAGAATTTAACTAGGTATTAAAATGTATTTGGTTCACTTGCTGAAAGATAAATGTGATGAGTAAATAGTAACACTCGACACAATATTATTTCTTCTGTTTTCAAAATGCACAAGAATAGTAACAAAGTGAAATAGTGATGTGTGGCCTTTCAGCATGAAGAGGCTTTTTTACTTACTTGGTCCTTTAGTGTCCCAGTGTGTTTATTGTACAGAGCCAGATATTGTTTGTCAAGACCGTATATTGTTCTCACAATCCAAAGCACAAAACCAGAGCATGATGCTCAGCCATTGTGTCTAATATTACAGCACATCTAAAATACTGCAAGTAAATAATTCCAAGCTGTACCAACACTGTGTCTGCATTATTTACTCTAGGTTAAGTCCCCTCTGCTTGCAGCTCATGTCAGGGGTACAGAGTGCTGGGATGAGTTAACAGAAGATCCTCTGAAGGGTTTCATCAAGGGATGGGTATATGAGAAGGGGAGCAGTCAGCAATAGAGTCCTATCCTGGGCAAGCATAGGAAATCTATTGGCTTCTTCAGCAAGGTGGCAGGTAAACAAAGCTGTAAAGGCTTTCCAGCAGCTGCAAGGAGGTTAGCGAACAGGATCTGGGAACCAGGTTCCTCCCAGATACTGGCTCTCTGAAACAAAACTAAGAAATTAATTTAGATCCTTTTTTTTTTCCCCAATCTCAGTACTGGGTGTTGTTGATACTCTGTAAACCATGAATCCGTAAGGAGGAATACATACTTAGCTGACCTAATACCATCACTGGAATTAGCTGGTTCCTAACAAGACACAGAGATCAAAGACTGCACATAAAAGTAAGAGAAAACAGATTTTTGGAGCAGGAGTGGGAAGTATTTACTCCATTGACAGTTTGGGGGCACTCTCTCACCCATCACAGTCAGTGCTAAAGCACAAGGAGAAAAAACAAAGGCAGTCTGCTGGAGCCCCAGGCTGCTACTGGCTTCGTATAGAGGGGTGCCACCAGCCTGTCAGCTGCACAGCGAGGCTGATGCCACTGAAGAATTTTCTGTAGAGGTGAAGGGAAAGGAGCTCTGGTGTTGTTGCATGAGGAGTTGAACACGGGTGGTGCATTTGCCAGGGACAATCCTTCCCACCTGGGGGATTCATGCAGGGTTACTCAGTAATTCCCAGCCCAGCGTATTGGAAAGCAGCAATAGTTGCCACAGGACCATTCTTCTCTTAACCCTGCTGTTCACTGTCACTTCAGATTTATTAGAAGCTTCCCCCCACCCTGGTATTTAAAAATTAAAATGGAACTGTTCCCTAATCCTCTGTCTGCCAGGAGAGAGTGTAACCTAATCCAGCCATTTCTGGTGCTAGCCCTGAAGGTCTGCAGCCAGTTCCTCCACTTCCCTGAACTCCTAGTGATCAGTGAGGACAGGGCCCCAAGATGCCATTGAGAAGATAGGTCAGACCTGAAACCTACACACAATCCAGTTTTCCAGACAGCTCTCCCAAGCACCACAAAGTGCAACTGTGGTCTGGAGCACAGCTTTGCAAACCCTGACCCTCTGCTGCACATGGCTCCCCCTCCCAGCACTGAGACCTCTGTGAGGCTCTCCCACCCCTGTGTACCTCCAGAGGTACCACCAGCGTCCCCAGAAATAGGGCGTCTGACAGCCATGCAGACACCACATTTGTTTTTCCTCTTGATCATAACAACTTCAAACAGGAAACTTCAGAGAATCAAGAAGTCGTTAGCGCATATGCTGTTCTGTGGGAGCCTTTGATTATCCTGCAGATATTTTTAGAGCCCCTCGTAAATGAACTGCAGCTCTATTTGTGTGGCAACAGCTCTGCCAGAAACAGCCTCTGGTCCCCTGTGCCCACTGCTCGGTGCCACCGCAGAGCTGGACCTGGCGCTGCCCAGACACCCTGCCTCTACTTCCTGATTTAAACACCTTAGGGGGGCGCCTGTTTAAATCCACAAAGCTGCCCATGCTTTCCCTTCCACCACAGGAGCGACAGATAGGGAAGACAGCCCTAAGAAAGAGCTGCAAACCCCCTCTGGTTATGCCTGCAAGCTCTTAGCGTCACAGGCACCTGTTCTCCTGTTTCTAGGAAGAAACAACACATTTGGTTTTTTTGCTAAATCAAGTTTCAAGTGCCAGCTGCTGACAACAGCCATCTCCATGAAGCATGTCCAGGATACCAGCAGAGCTGGGGAAGGGCATGCCAGGCTTTAATGCTATTACAACCATCACAGAGGAATTTTTTCAATTTTCATTTCGCTCTTATTGACATGAGAATCAGTGGTCCTAAATAGGAAGGACACCTTTAGCCCTAGATCAGATGAATTTGTGCAAGTTTCCTTTCCTGACACAAGCTCAGACTGTGCACTTTGCTTTAAGGGATCTTGCTTTTAAGTCCTTGGTTTGAAGTTATCAGCAAGGAGGCTGGTCATTGCCAGTGGTAATGAACAAGAGTCTACATCTCAAAACTGCCTATTGGAAATGAATTACAACCCAGCAATGCATTTCACAAGCAGCTCTGACTCTTTACACATGGTTGAGCTGCTGAAAGTGAAGCATTGTCCTGCTTTGTGTGCTGCCAATTGACTAGCAAAGTCAAAACGCCAGAGATGAAGTTTCAAGCTCTGGCTGCCAGGTGCCCAGCAAACCCAGAGCCCGTTAAACTGAAGCTAAGCCCTGACAACCACCGGGATTTTGCTGTGTTTGCTTACTGCTCAAAAATAAGTGATTTTAAATCACTACAGTGAAAGTTGCCAGAAAATGGCAAACTGTAATATGTGGAGTGCTTGATGACTTCGGTGAAGTCACCAAAACAACCTTTTCTTTTGGATCACTAATTTGGGGTATTTTCATTTCTCAGCCTAAAAACCGCCATTTGCTTCCAGCTCCTGTGGCCTCTCTCCATTGGTAAAAATTGGAGGCATTTGCTCTGAAACCAAAGCTTCTGCGCAGCCCGTTACCTGTGGGGACTGATGGGTTCACTTCCATGCTTCTCCTGGGCCTAGAGTCCTGTAAGCCCAAACCTCCCACAAAGCCAGAATTTCCATCCAAATTTCCCCTCCCTTGTGAGGACTAGCAAGCTGCACTGGCACCCTGCAACCAGAACAGCCACCAGAGCAATACAGCTAGGCATCAAGTTAAAGCCCAAGACTATGAGCACTCATATGACTGTGGAACCTCAAACAGAGAGCAAAACCCTTTTTATACCATATGTATCTATTGCATAAACCCTTGCTAGAGGGGTGAACTGCTTGCCCACTCCATCTAACACTTGTTTATACATTGGTATCCATTCCCAAGACCAACTGGAAAACTTGGATCCCTCACACCTGATTAAATTAAAGAGCCAGTCCTGTTGATGCTTTCATTTCTACATAATGAAGCTCAGCAGTACTACTGGTATCAACACCTGCAGTACACAGTGCCACACACAGGATCTATACCATCAGCTCCACAGATTGCTCCTGTTTTCTGCTTCCCCCCTGACACATGGACACATTTACAACTGAGCAATCAACCCTTTGTGCTGGAAGGGGTTTTTTTCTGCCTATGTTTCTCTCTAGCTATGGTTGCCACCCTGTAGCAGGGGTGGCCTAAACCTTTGCAAGGTTGTCCCTGCTTGCACTACCATGCAAACCTGAGCTGCAGTGAAGGAAGGGTGATCCATAATCCCTGTGGTGCCTTTGCCATGGGCCATATCCCCAGTAGAAGCCAGGCTCAGCCCAAGGAGGCAATGTTTTCAGCCCAGTGTTAATCCATGGACACACATACGTGTTTCAGAAGTTGTCTCTCTCACCCACACTGACTTAGCAGATATAAGACCCTCCATGTACAAGATTAGTCTTATTTCATTGAACTGTTTTAAAAGTTGCACTTTTAGCCAATCCACTGTGAACCCAGCCTCAAGCCAAACTTCACGTCAAAGAACAATCCAAAGTTAAGCCAGCCCTTTGTTTTAAGATAAAAAAAGTCCAGTTTTCCCTGGATTTGGAGCATGTAGAGCTCAGGAAAAGTCTCTCCATCCTTCAGACCAAACCAGGCACACATGCAAAGTTTTGTCAACATGCATTACAAGCACAGCCCACCACAGCAAAGCCAACAATAATGCCACTGTACCTGACTAGAAAGGGAGCACAGAGCCTCAAGGGCACTCACTCTGCACCCCTACCCAAAAATAGCATGTTCTGACATAGCTGCACTGGTGCTGACCCAGGGCAGCCTTGGGCTGCTGGAAGGTGTCAGCTCCTGTTCTGCAGGCTGCAGCCGTGGCACAGCACCAGCATAACCCAGCCCATGGTGAAATGATGCAGCTCCATCACAGGATATTTTGGACCTGATCACTGAGGTGAGGATGTTGAGGGGCTGCAGTGACACTCAGCATGTGAGGGAGCCAGTCACTCAGGAGGGAGAACTACCAGCACCTCAAAGGGCTGCAATTAACCCTTCTCAATTAATTAGGACTGGATCTGCTCCTTACAATCCTAGGCTGGGGAAGTGAGAGCGCATCAGCTTAGACAACCTTGGTTTGGGAAAATGACATTAACTTTCAAGAACAATTTAAATAATTAGCAAGCCAACTTGATAAATTTAATTTTTTTTTATTAACAATCATTTTACATTACAAGGATAATATGACAAAAGGAAAGTTCTCGTGTACATACTATGATATATCAACATAGCTCTATTCGTATCCAGTGTCCTAGGTCCTTTCACACAGGTACTATAAAGCATAGTCTGTAAAGTAATAACATTTTAATGTTCTTGAAAAGAGTGATATTAACATATTAATACATATGTAGTAATAGACGTCTAGATATTTTTCTCTCATTTCATATGTGTGTGTGGTAGGTGAGTGGGTGGGTGAGAGATCGCTTGAAACAGTTCAGCAGGGCTGTGCTTGGATGTGGATACAGAGAGGTTTGAGATAAAGCCTCTTTTTCTGGAAGTAGAAATGCATTTTTGCTAACTGTCGGGTGAGTCTATGAGGATGCCATGACTGGCAGAAAACTCTGTAGCCCTCCTGTAGCATTTGGGACATTACAGCATATGAGACATGGTTCCCCCACATAGCCCAGCGAGCTTATTTGACATGAGGTGCAGTGCATGGGAGCCCCTCGCCGGGCGGCAGCACCACCGGCACAGGCGGTGGGGAGGCGAGGCCGCAGGCTGAGCTTACATGAGTGTCAGTGGCATCTGAGGAGGGGGCTGGGAGTGAGAAAACTGTCTCTGAGGTTTGTGAGGAACAGGTGCCGAGGAGATCCCCGTGGTGCTGCACAGCTGAGGGGCTGTGGCAGAGTGGGGAGCTGCCGCCAGGCAGGGGCGGCTGAGGTGGATTACCAGTTGTGTGGAGGAGAGAGGCCTGGGAGAGGGCACTGAGGTGTGTGACAGGGCTTGGGGGGAGCTTGCACAGTGTCTGCTCAGGCAATACCAGTGTAACAAGTCATTCGGACGTCAGAATTACAACTCACCCTCCTCCAGACTGAAGTCAACAAATAAAACAAACGGCAAGGAGTGCAGTGGTTGCCAGGCCTGGCATGGAGCTGCAAAGGCAAACCTCCTCCTTCAACCCTTGTGGGGAAGCAGCTCACTGAGTAACCACCAGCTGCCAGACTGGCCAGAGGCACCTCGTGGGTCCTTTCCGGAGTCAGCCAAAGGCTTCAGGATGCAGAAGGGTCAGTGGCCTACGAGCAGCTGTGTGAAGGGAGGGATGGAGGGATGAGGCAGCTATCCATCCCACAGGCATCGGGAGACCCCAGGTTGATCCACTGTTTGGATCCACCCCCATCCCAGCATGGAAATGCTGGTCATGGGAAAATAGGTGACTCTTTGCATGGGAAGGGCAAGAGGGCTGCACCCTTCGGTGCTTCAGCCTGGCAAGGTCCATATGCTGTGTGTTGGGGCCCAAAGGCACACATGCATCACCAACTATGTCTTCCACACAATCACATCAATCCCTTTCCTCCAGAAAACCTCCCTGGGACCCCAGCCAGGCAGGCTGCTCACCAGCTGAGGAGTAGCTGTGAGACCTGAGGGAGCAGTCAGTCTGACCCAACAGAGTTGAATGTGCCTCCCCAGTGGGGATCACACACTCCCATCCATATTGCTCCAAATTCATGGCTCCTTCTCATTCATATTGTTCCAGCTCCATATACCATCCCTGCCATGTCCGACTGTGTGGCAGTAACTTTCCCTCCGCTCAGTAACACCTTTGCTCTCCTGCTGCCTTTATCCTGGCATCATGGTTGTATCACTGATTGCGCCCCCAGGTTAACCCACGCTCTCACTGCGTGCTGTGTGAGCACTGGCCAGTGCAGGGTGTCCCTAGCAGTGTGCCGGCAACTACTGAGGAACACCAGGCGGAAGAGCAGAAAGCCACATTTCCACAGCATGAGCACCCACTGTTGTTAAATGCATCCATGCAGAGAGACAGAAGTGTATATGAGGGTGGGATATGTATCTGTCCAAGTGTGAACACACAGGACCTCAGCAAGAGGCTTACTTGGGAGAAGACAAGGACACTCAAGCATTTTTCCCTACCAAGACATTCTTCTATTAAACAAAACTTATTTATCACTTGGGTAACATGCCAGCAAGGAAACTCCTTGCCCCAAACACAGCAAAGCCCCTCTCCATAGAGTGCTGTACATGTAAATGTAGGCCTCAGTGTATGGCTAAAACCATTTCAAAGTCCAAAGTCTTCAGTGTTACATGCCTTGTGCTAGAACACAGGGCCAGCCTTACACAAGGATGGTTGAGTCTATCTCTATATTATATCTTTATATCTATCGAAAACATAGAAATATATAAATATATAGGATTTTATTTATAGATATATAAGCATGTGATTTTAATCTTTTTTACTGTGTGTATATGTACTGGGATGTGCGTATATACAATATATAGACCATATGCATATGTACTGTATACATACACTAGCTTACATGCACACACATCATACATGTCTCCAAGGGAGACAGGAATTGCATAGGCATTACTGCATTGTATACAATGGCTGGGGGATCAACGTACCATTTCTCTGCTTTTAAGACCTCTTTTGACAGGGCTGAGAGGGGAATCTGCAAAGGCAGAGGCTGTTTCTGCTTATCCGCAAGCTGGCTGTCTAGGCTGTCTTACACACTGGTCAAACAAACAAACAGCAATCCTCATGAGATAAGAAAGGAGGGTGACTCCAAAGACCCACGGGCCACCTGGTTGAGTTTGTGCTGTGAGAAAGAGATGGACCAAGCCTGAATCATGTCTGAATAGTCATATCAGCAAAAGTGTGACCAGCACGGGGGACACTGCCGCAGTCAGCTCAAGATCCAAGACAGATGACATACCAGGACCATGCCCACTGCGTCCCCTCACAACCCACCATAACTCCTGTGTGCTTTTGCTGGTATGGGAAGAGCTTTGGTCTCTTGTGAAGATTATCCCTGCTGAGGTCAGTCTCATGGCTGGAGGGCCCGGACCCCTGCAGACACTGGCAAGCCCTGCAAAAGGACATGTCTGAATGTGCTTCACGGATTTCTGCTTCACAGCAGGGTAAAAGAGGCAAGGAGCCTGAGCAAAACGTGGGGAAGGGAAATTGGCAACCAAAAATCCCATGGGCTAGAAATACAAACCCAAGGGTCTGGAGAAGTGTGCATTATTCACAGTCAGATGCCATAGCTAAGATGCAGAGGGAAGAAGAGAATAAAGAGCTCATTTGAGAAAAACTGAACCCTTCTGTCTTTGCAGCGAAACAAGTTCAAGATGCTGTGAGCAACACATTCAGAACAATTTCCTCTCACTCGCTCAGCACAGTATCGATTAAACCTGATGCATGGTGATCTCCAAGCCAAGGCAAGGAGGCCTCCTCCTGTGCTCCACTGTGTGCTCCCTATGCCTGCTGCTGCCTCCTGGCCTCACTGACACCAGGACAGGCCTAGGCAAACAGGGCACAGAAATGCACCTGCTCCCAGGAAAGTCTGGGGGGTACTGGTAAGCCAGGGGCATTTTGCATCAGTATTCCTCCCTCCTCCCTATCTTGCTTATGCTGGCACATTTCCATCCACAGACTATCCATCAAAGTAAGAGCTAGAGATCTGAGATAGGCGAGTAACCCTGGAGAGAAAGCTTGCAAAGCACCTGCATTAGCCTAGGATAAAGGCCAGGATTATTTTCTGATGGGGGTGTAACAGGGAATTGTGTTGAAGGAGCTGGCGTGGGCTGGGCCAGCTGCTCTGCCAACCTCTTGTCTCTCCCCTTCACCAATGCAAGGGGTCTCTGACCTTTCCCATCATGAATATCTGCAACATCCAGTGGCAGGGAATCATGCTTCCTACTGACATTGCTTGCAGGTGTAAGCAAAGTTATTTGCTAAAGAAACAAGCACTTTCCCTGTGTCAGCTGACTGCCTGGAGAAAAAATCCCACCTGCTGTACATTTCACTCTGCCATTAGGAATAACAGCTGCTGATGAAAGGTATCACTGATGAGAGCAGGATTTGCAAATGAAGCAAAGGAAAGGAGTGACAAATTGGAGGAATCATTTCAGAATAGGGCCTCTGGCAGCTCTTGCTGAGAAGGCAAGGCACCATTTCCTCCCCAGTGGCAAAAGTTAGGAGGCTCAGATCAGGAGTTGTAAACAGGCCCCTCAGGCGGTTCAGCACAAGCCCTGGGGGAGCACTCCTGTCTCCAAAGGTGTCTGGAGTCTGTCCTCAACTATCCCTTCCTTCCATGTGGGCCACGCACTTTGATGGGGTTCTGTGCCAAGGAACTTTTGCTGCTGGTAACAGAAAGGCAGGTGATTTTTCGACTCCATCCACAAGGAGCTAATGGAGTTCCTATGGACTCTATGATCTATGCTCACCTTGCCCATCTCCAGGTTGGAAACTAATGGAGCAGCAATCTTTTTTTTTTTACCTTTTTGCATCTCCTTACATTTTAAAAAGGGAGGAAGCCTGCCGTCTCCTCAACAGGCAGCAGCTCCATGAGCTTAGTGGCAGCACCCTGAGCAGAGCCTATTTACCAGGCCCGGAGAGCTACAAGTAACTTGTGTAGAAAGATCCCTACTTTATGGTCAGGTAAACAACCGTCCAAGTCTGCACAGCTGGCAGAGGGTTTCCAGTTTAATATTTACTCCTCTGGATGAATGAGTCAATTTTATCACATCATTTATAGGGAAAAACAGAAAAAAACGCAAACAAAGCCATTTTTTTGCTTGGTAGGTGTTACATATCGATGTCCCTGTGCTGTGACAGTGTGATGCCCTGACCTAGCTTGTGACATTTCCATGAGGACCACGGGGAAAAGCACTCAGTGCCTACAACCTTGACAGCACTTTGGCAAAAGGTGGATGGCGCTGGCACAGGTGCCCCCTCCTGCCCGAGCTACCCTCAGGCTGCACATGCTGTCAGAGGTAAGGCAGAGGGAATAAGTGCTACAGAGGGTACGCTGCCTGACCAGCCCTCGCTGCTATATTCACAGGGTCTACTCTACTCCACTGGGACTGTCTGACCAAAAGGCCTCGTTTTACAGAAAAGGGGGCAGAGTCTGAGCACAAGGATGAGCCACCACTAGTGCTCTGGGTGGGCTCAGTCCCTCCTCAGTCCTATAGGGACAGCGGCAAACACTTCCAAAACCCTGATCAACACCAGTCTAGCTCTTCCTGTGGGATGTGAAAGCTGAACCAGTCCGTAGTGGCTTGGCTGCATGCCTCTGCCCAGTGCTGGCTGTGAAGTTCTACTGAAGGCAAAGGGGTTAGCAGGAGGTGAGTGAGACCTAGGTAGAAGTGTGTGTTTTCCTGGGGAAGACAGTGCGTGAACCCTGGCAGTGAAAGTGACTCTGAGAGAGATCGGTTCCAAACATGCTACATCTCCATTGAAAACAAACAAAAACGTTTAAAAAATAAAATAATATTATATATATATATATTTTTATATAAATGAAAAGCTATCATCTAGCAGCAACGGTTCTAGAGATATCTTAGCACCAAGACCAAGGGCAGGGGGGGTAACAGGAGAAAGGAAAGGTTCAGTGTTGCTGATACCACCATCATGTTTCCAAACAACACAGCTTGGCACAAAGCTCATCCCTCTGGGAAGTGAGAACATGTTGGCTTGGACACCTTTTGGACAACAGGTCCCACTCCCATGATGGTCTGGTCAGGTTGGTGCTGTCCATGCCACATCAGCAGGGCAAGGCACTAGCATCTGTGGAGTTTTTGCACCTTTTTTGTTTGTGTGGTTTGTGTTTTTTCTTTTTTTTTTTTCTTGGTTGGTTGTTGCTTTTTTTATTCCTTTTTTTTTTCTTTTCTGACCTGAAGTGATATTGTGTGGATGCCTGGAGCTTGTTTACTTTAAAAGAATAAAACAAAAAAGAGCCCCAAGCCCACAGAACAATCTCTTTGTGATGGAAGGTGCAAGTCCCCCATTCACATTTCAGCTGGACTCCACATTCCTTCAAGAAAGGAAGAAAGATTTCGCAGGAAGAAGCGGAGTATCCCTTCTTCCTGCTGTCATCAGTCTGCTGTGCTGTGGAACATGTTACCTTGGTCACAAGAGAATACGTGAACCTTTGTAGGACATCATCACATGAATATAATCCAAGATAATCTTGCATTGATAGCTCCTGCCACCAAACCGCAGCAGGTTTTTCTTTCAGTCATTCCAAACAAAACAAAACAAAACAAAACAAAAAACCCACAACAATCTAGGATTATAAAGACATAGTATAAATAATGTAAATTAGAATATAATTTTTTAAGCCTTTGAATCTCCGCCCAGAGATGGCTCTCGACTCATTGGCTGTCTAGCTTCCACAGCAGCCCTGGTTTTGAATGAATAGTTGTATATATATATATATATATTTATCTCATACAATATAAAAATATAAATGCAAAAATTTCCCCCTGCCTTCTCTATTTTGCTATTTTATAGTCTGCACATGACATCATGTTATAATATATGTATAATAGACTGGTATTATGGTTATCATAAACAGAGCTGAAAGCCAAGTATTACTCTACAGCCCAAAGGTGGGGAGAACTGAGAAAGGGGTATCACAGTTTAATGGAGGCATTTGTTTCTAAGTCAGAATAAAAACCCAAAATCATGCCCTCAGCTCTTCCCTCCTGCCAGTAATCTCTTGAGTGAAAAAAGCTTCCATTCAACTGAAGAGAACTGGGTGGAGCTGGGAAGCTTAGGGCAACATAAACACACGGGATGCTCTGTCGGAAATCAGAAATGTGATGGTTGCCAACAAAAGGCTCAAATGGCTCAATAACTGGACTGAACAATGGAAGGAGAGGCAGAGATTGAAACTGAGGGGAAAACAAATAAACAAACAACCCCAAAACAAAACAAAACCCAAAACCCAACAAACCGACAACACACATACAAAGGAAACTACCGGGAGGATGAGGCTGACAAAGACCCGTTGTGTAGCTTATAGATTGTTAAGTTTGAACATGTAGAGTATGGCCCCAGCACATGCTTCTGAAGAATGAAATGTTGCCACCTACATTGCAGCTGCCATGGTTGGAGACACTAGTAAATGTCTAAACATTGTCTCAATCTTTAAAATTCTGCTTAGCTTCTATCAGACGCACATCGTCTAACTTTTAAATTTTCAGTGTGGGTTTTTCCTTAATATAGATAATATATATATTTTATATAATATATCAAAGTTTAGAGTATAGATTAAAAAATTATTCAACTGCTTTCTGATCTGAGGCATTCCTTCCTAAATATCAGGGTAAAACTCAGAGCCATGGTCCATGCTCTGCAACATCGGCTTCTGATCAAGAGATGACATCCTGCTCAGCATTTCTGCTGACAGCGCATAACTATTACCGGACTTCTCCTCAAACCAACTATCTAGTGCCCTTTTGCAATCAAAGTTAGCAATGGGTGGCCCGTTAACAGCAATTGTCAACAGATCACTGAGCTGCTCCAGCGTGAGCCGAGAGCGGTTGTTCTTGCGCACTCTCTGCAGGGCAGTGCGCCCCTTCTCACAGCAGGCCGAAGAGGTGGGAAGGACTTTGAGGATCTGAACTATTTTATTTAGGAGGGGAAATCTCTGTTTGTATTTACAAATGTGACTAAGCAAGTCTTTAAAACCGTTTTTGGTATAATAATCCACCTTGAGTTCTCGCCACTCCATCAGCAGACTCCCTCGGGTGTCCATCCCCTCTCTGCAAACCTCTCTGGAAAATGATGGGACTGTCTCCAGGTGTTCAAATATTTGTACCATATCCTCCTTCCCATAGCTCATGAGCTCATCAGTGCTTCTGGGCCAAGCTGCAAGGTCAAATACCTGACAGGCCTTCACAAATGTCCGGCTGCGGGAATCAAACCTTTGGGCCAGGATCACCTGGGTCTTTTGGCAGATCTTTTCTCTGATCGACTGGAATTTGGCTTCAGCCACCCGTAGGTTTTTCACAGCAATGCCATTAAAGCTTTCACGGAAGTTTTCCTCAAACTCCTGCAAGTACTCCCCAGGTGAGTCTGCTAGCCGGCTGATCTCCTGGATGGCCTCCTCTATTTTATCATCCACCTGCGACACAAGAAGGTACTCCCCTTGGAAGACGTAGGCAAGGCGTGAAAGCACAGCAATCACATCCAGCAGGAAGTAGATGAGTTTAATTGACTGGTAGTCCATCAGGAACTGCAGGAGGGCCAAGGCAATGGCAGAAGCATCTGCCCTTTGGGTCTGGCCACTGACATCTTTGAGATGGGCCACAACCTCAAGGTAATCCTTGATTAGAGCATTAAGCACATTCTGCTCCCCGATGATCCACTTCACTGCTCGAATGTCCCCCAAGAACTCAGTTTCCTCACACAGAGTGGCAGCAGTGACTCTCAACTCGCACATGAGTCGGGGAGAATAACGGTAGAAACTGAGCAGCTGCTTCAAATTATTTTCCAGCTCCTCCAAACACGGTAGTTCCTTCCCACTGATGGCATCCAGAATTTCCAAGTGGGGTCTATGCACCATAAAGGGCAGGCAGAGAAGCCAGGGCAAGGTCTTTCTGATTGTCATGAACAAGTTGGCTCTGAGACTGGCAGTAATGTTAGCACCATCAACTCCCAAGCCAACAGTTGGCTTCTCATCCTGCAATCGTATTCCCAGGCTGGAAAAAGCCCGGTCTAATGCTTGGAGGTAACTGTCTGTTGTAGAAAAGCCCAGCTCCTGAAGGGACAGGAATTCAGTTGCCGGAGGCCCATCGCTGCTCGTGTACTGCACATAGACCGCAACCGTGTCTGCAAGCAAATCATCACTCTGTCCATCCAGAATGATACTGAGGAAGGGAGACTGCCGGATGCGTTCAACCAGGTCCTCTCGAAGAGCCCGGGCGATATGGTGAATTAAGATTTGGCAGTCTCCTTCATTCATGTACTGATCCACCACCTTGAGTTCACACTTTCTCAGTAGTTCCGCCAGAGGCCGAAAGTCATAGTAGGGCCTGCCCTCTAGGGCCAAGTGGTAGGCTGTATTGAAGAGCAGGGTCATATTTCGGCACATCTCTTCTGTCTTCTCTGGGTGCATCCTGAGCTTGTAAAGCTGCAGGCACTTCTTGTGGAGGTTGCTCTGGCTGTGAAGCTTTATCGTGTGTATCTTGAACTGCTTTGAGCCAATGATGAAGGCTGAAGTCCGAGAGGATTGCACTGTGTACTGTCTACAGACATGGCACCACATTTCATTCAATGTTGGGGAGTACCGCAGAAACCAAAACTTTTTAAGCCACTCTTGTTTGAACCGCCGTATCCTCCGGCCTGTCGCAGAAGACATCTTGGAAGGCTCATCTGTAGCAGCAATCATGTCATTGGAAACCGATTCATCAGCAGAATCCACCTCTTGGTCATCGTCCTCCATGATGGTGGGAACTGAGATGATGCTTTCTGAAGCTGTAACAAAAAAAAATAAAAAAAAGGAAAAAAATATGGTATTTACAAAGTTGCTGAGCTAGAGAAGCATCCTACTGGTGACAGTAGAGCATTGCCCAGTGAGCTGGACACAACCTCCCCTCTCCTGCCCACAACACATTATGGATATAATTTGAATCATGGCTTAGAAAGGAAAAGAAGTCAATATTTCTGCATATGAACTTTGTCTCCAACATGCCACAATGAACAGCAAGAAAGGACACTACATCCTGGCCACTTGAACAATACACTGTTTGACCCAAATGTTCCCTTTACTGAAGACTCCTGGCTGCTTGACAGCATGTTCCTGGAGGAAAGGAAATGTATCTTCAGAAAGGGACACATGGTTGTGTTAAGGCAGTGGAGGAAACAGAGAGGGCTTTCCAACAAGGGACACAGCAGGACATCATTTCATACACAAAGAGAGCACATTTCAGTGTTACCACAGAGTCATTCAGATTTTCTTGGTAGCATGTGAGGTATTGTGGAGGGGCTTCCGCTGAAAGAGAATGCATCAAAAATACAGCAAACAAACTGTCTGCAATGGAATGTCTTTTTTATTGACAGTGTATTATCAATTACAATGGCAACAAATAGAGCAAGTTGTCATACAGAGTCTTTCCCAGACAGTGTTTTCCACTGCACCCACAGCGTCAGCTCCTGGCCCACCCAGTCACAAAACCTGACAATGAACCTTCCATGGAACCACAGGTTCACCTGAATACTCAGAGCAAAATGCTTTAGATGGGTACACAGCACACAGGCATCTCACTACTCTCCTTAGGCAGGGTTTGGAGAATGCTCTAACTCGGCAGGGCTTACCTGTGGGGTCTGAGAACTCTTGGAGCTCGGGTACCTGGGGCGGTAACACGGGTGGCTCAGGTAACTTCCCAGATCTCAGCATGTCTAACTCAGCCTGTAGCTCCCGGATTTTCCTCTTCAACCGGATGCAGTTGGGGCAAAAGGATGTGCTGGGGATTTCATGGGAGTTGCCTTGTGCAGAGACCAGTGACAACTCGGTTGGGCTGTCTGCTTTGAGTGACAGGGGCTCTTCTTCCTCATCTTCAAGGATGCCCACTTCCTTGGCTGAGATGAAAGAGGAACTGTGGGGGACCTTCCATTCCCCTTCGCTCTGGTTTCTGCTGAGGCTCAGGGAGCTGTGCTGCATGGCACCGCCACACTGCTCAAAGATGTCTTCAGCCTGGTATTTAGATGCTTTTCTGATGGCAAGTGGTGTACTTGTTGCTAACTGGTTCTCATCAAACTTGGCAGACTCCAAAGAAGCCTCCAGAACGTCTTTGAAGATGAGGTCAATCTTTTTTTTCTTTGTATGGGGGTGGGATTCCCCCTCGTCACAGCTGCGCTTGTAGGGGCTCTTCCCTTGCTTTAAGGTGGTGAAGTGGAGTGGCCCCCTTGCATCCTCTTGATTTTCTGTGTTCTTTTCTGACTTTTCACTCTGTAACTTTTTGTCTCCTAGAAAGGAAAATGGGGTGTGGGGATTATCACTGGGAACCGAGCAACATCCCTCAATCTAAAACTCAAACAAAAAAAGAACAAAAAGGCAGATTGGATCTCTGCAGGTCTGCATGTTGTGTTACAAGCCAGGGAACCAACACAACTCAGTGGAAACTGAGGCTTGCAAGAGGAGAAGCCCTGCTAATGGGCATGTCTGCAAAAACAGAGACAATCCTGGGTAGCCACAGCAGAGTAGAACCCACACACTTTTAAGAGAAGAGAAACTACAGGCAGCTTGTTTAACCTAAAGGTGTAACTAACCTGTGCTGGAAGAGGACTATGAGGTGAATGACTGATCATAGTGGAACCTAATACCCAGAGCCTAAGCGCCATTTTGGCTGGCTGGAAGTCCTGTGCCTGTTTTGACTTGGTAAAAGGTATCAAGTGTACAGCAGTGCAGTGAGAGATTTACACCATTTCATGACAACCCCAGCGTCTGTGCACGCCATGGCACAAAGTTTGCAAGCCCCTTTACTCTCATTCACTTTGGAGGCTGCTCCAGAAATGCAAATGTAAAGGAGTAAAAATAACTTGCACTCTTAAAACCTAAGGTACTCATTGTCAACAGAGCTACAACGGGCGAATGCCCGCCAAGGATGGGACATGTAGCTTGTCCCGGTGGAGTCTGAGAGTATGGCCATTCAGTAATAGGAAAAAAAAAATAAAAGCAACCTCATACAAATTATTAATTGCTTAAAATAAAGGGAATAGCCAGATTTCCTTACCTGAAAATTCAAAAGACGATAGGTTTGGCTCAATTTCCATCATTCTTCTATCTTGTAAATAACTTCAAGCATTGAAGGCTTCCCAAACAAGACGCTGCTTTATGCTGATTTTTGGTTTTGTTTGCTTTTAAAGTGTATTCATGCTTTCATAAGAGTTATGGAGCAAAAGCTACCATTCCCTCTCTAAGGAGAGCAATGCTAAGAATGCAGAAAAGATGCAAGACTTGAAACAGTTAGAGTAAGGCACTGTAAAAAGGGCTGGCCTGAATGGATGGGATTTTGCACTGAGTTTGGATGCTGGCTGGGAATCCCAGCCACTCTTTTAGTGAATCCATAACAACAGATCTCATTTTCAACACATTGATGAGAATTTCTATGGACAAAGCTTTGAGTCTCTGTCTTAAGTATTTTCCCTGTTACAGACTATAATAACTATTGTCAGAGGTAGGGATTTAGAAAACGAATTCTTCTTTCTTGGTGATTTTTTCCCCAACCAGCCGAGTGCTTCAGCCCTATGGAAAAGCTAAAAATCACAAGACAATCCCTCATAATACTGGTCTCAGCTCTAATGATGAGGCGGGTCAGAAACTATCTACAGAAACAAAACCCAAGAACGATGTCATTTTTCTGTGAGTTAATAAAGTGTGCCACTTCATTTGACAGGCTCATCTGCAGGGGATTTGAAATCTTTTAAACAGAAAGTAACTCAACAAATTTTTGTGCTGCTTCCTGACCACCTCCCAGTGCCCTCCCAGCTGAGGCTTTGATGTCTTGCAAGTCTAGAAATGGCCCAAGTGATGCCCCATTTTAACATCTCTGTGCCCCTCTTGTGAACACAGGTTGAGCTCAGCTTGTAGCAGGATGAGGTCAACAAGACATTTCTGGAATGGTCTCCACAGCCACATGGATTTCTACCTGAGCACGTGTTAGGCTATGGCAGGTCCTGACGAGTCCAGAGGCAGATCCTCACTGCACTTGTAGCACAGAGCAGGCTGTGAGTTACCATTTCAGCTCACACAAATCACCACACCATGACAAACCATGACTAAAGGCATGTCTGTATGGCAGGGCAATAGCTCATTGCCTTGGTGCCCCTCTACAGCAGCTGGTCCAAGGACACAGACTGTCTTGCTGTACTTTCAGAAAGTACTAAGCCATTTGGATGACTAATGTGTGCATGTTATTGCAGCAAAATCACTGAAGCTGTACCTACTCAGTGATGTTCATTAATATAAAAAAGCAAATTCATAACGATGTTCATTCAGAAGTGGGAATTGCCCAAGTACAGCCACCAAGATGTAACACTGCAAGTGCATAATAACCCTAAGGTGATAGAGATAACCAGCTTTTTCAGGACATCTTGTCCACCCCGGGACTGAAGAGGAGACACCTTTTACCAAGTCAAGGCAGCAACAGCAGCTGTGTAATAATATACATGGGAATCTTAATTACAAAGTTATATTTAGTGTGGCTGCCCCTCTGAGGCCCTGCCATTCTGCATCTAGCCTAGAAAGAAATGCTCCTAATTAACTTCAGGTATCAGCATTGTATAGATGAACAGATGCATTAAGAATTTCTGCTTCCCTCTAAAGCTTCCTCTATTGCTGACAATATGCTGGCCCAAAGGACTGCTGGGTTTGTTCCAACACTGCTGCTCTTTAGATAAGATAACAATTTCTATCCAAGGAAGAATCAGTCTGATAATTACAAAGCCTCCTGTATGTTGTACATACACTCTAAGGTTGTGAGACTAAGGAGTCTCTAGCTGATGTCGCGCTGATCCCAAATTATCTTTCTGAAGAAAGAGGAGATAAATTAAACGAGGAAAATGGACATACAAATACACCAAGGAAATATGTTTCATAGGCACATGAAACCAGCTGGAGCTCCCTCAAACAGGCTGCTCATAGGAGCTAGAGGGTGCAGCATGTTCAGAGGAAAAACCTAAAGCTGTCTGTAGGATCACCAGCTTGGCAATCTTCAGGCCAGAAAGTCTTGTGACAAGGGTGCTCTGTGATCCCTGGGTGTTGCATTAGGCCTTTGTAGCACACATATGACATGATACAACACAACACATGACATGACACACCACAGCAAAAATCTTTCTTTCATGATCTCCATGACAATGGTTATCTTATTCTTCTTGTACACCCATCCATCCATGCCAGGCAGAGCTGGAGGCTCTCACTCAGAGATGCTCTGCTTCTAGAAATGCATCTCTCATCACACAGCCTGTGCATCACCTACTTCACCCACCACACTTGGCCCAACAAGTGGGGCAGCCCAAAGGGATCAGGAGAGAGGATGGAAACGGAAGGGACTCACCACTTGTGAAATTTCTGTTGATAGTCTCCTGGGACATACTATGCAACCGCTTCATGTAATCCTCACTGTACCACACCCGCAGCCTCTCCCCAGGGTGAATGTCACGGCAGGCACGGAAGTAAATCCTCTCGCTGTGCTGAAAGGCCATCAGGTTCTGCTCCCTCTCCTCCCGGGAGATGATGACGTACCTGAGGGCAAGGTGACAAGGCAGGTGTGAAGTACAAACTTCTCTCCTGTGCCCCACCTTTTATCAGAATGACAACTATGAAGAAGCCAGAATGACCTTCAGAGAGAGCCATCAACACAGCCAGACTGGAAAGCATGGAATTATAAGCAGTGGTGTGCAAATTTCCAGAGATACAGATACAGAACAATGAGCATGGACACTCAGGGAGCACTAAGCCAGTGGGTCAATTTCTTGCTGGGGAAGGGATGACAATAGTGCATATCCAGCCTGAAGGGGTATCTGCCAGTAAGGGTGACACAGACTCTCCTGGGCAGAAATATCTTTGTCTAGTGATGGAAACAAGGACTTTGTGACTCCCCACCATCACTTCACATCCCAGGGCTTCCTTCCTTGTTCTCAGGAACATCTAGAATATGGCAGGGTTCCTCTGCCTATCTACTTCCCCAAAACACTGCCTTCCTTTTTAGTAGATAACAGATTTCCTTGCTTCTCTCCTCTCAGACAAGCGGAATTGAGATTCTAAGGACAGAAACATGGATACCTAATGTGCATGGGGGCATGTGCCAGTAGTCCAAGGATGTTCCAGTACTGGAAAGTTTTGCAGCTGAGAGGTCAGCAGGGTCCTACATAAAAATACAAACAGCTCTGCAAGTGGAAACCCCAGCACCACATTGTGGGGATCTCCTGGCAACGCTGACAGAAAGATCACTTTCTGGGCATGGGATTTATTTTCCTGATTTAAAACAGCTAATTTTCAGCTCAGTAAAATGTATTTACTCCCACTCCAAGCAACCTGCTAAGACAGAGATCTATCACTAGGGTCATATTATTTGCTCTCACACTACTCATGTTCCTTTCAACCTAAGGCAACTGAAGGCCCACACTAAGACCTTAAACCATCTTGTCCGGGAGCTGCTTTATGCTGATGACGCTGCCCTTATTGCACACACAGAAGCAGCTCTGCAGCATTTAACATCCTGCTTTGCAGACACTGCTGAGCTTTTTGGGCTGGAAGTCAGCTTAAAGAAGACTGAAGTTCTCTATCAACCTGCACCTCAGGAAGTCCTCCTTCATCCCCATATCACCATTGGTGAATCAAAGCTCAAATCAGTCCAGCAGTTTAATTACCTAGGTAGCCTCATCTCCTCGGATGGTAAGATTGACGGAGAGACAGACAACAGGTTAGCAAAGGCATATAGAGCTTTTGGAAAGCTTCATAAAAGAGTTTGGCGAAATAAACACCTGAAGAAAAGTACAAAGATCAGTGTTTACAGAGCCATAGTGCTGTCTACTCTTTTATATGGATCTGAATCATGGGTCATCTACCACCACCACCTGTGTCTCCTAGAACGCTTCCATCAACGCTGCCTCCGCACAATCCTAAACATCCACTGGTCAGATTATGTGACCAATACATCTGTTCTAGTGGTCTAGTGGTTAGGGTGCAGAACTCTCACCGCTGCGACCAGGGTTCGATTCCCGGCCCCCCGGGCAGATGGAGCTCGTCAGCCCTGTGAGGCAATCCATCTAAGAGAAGGTCACTCTAAACAAACCTACGTTCTGAGACCCTCACTGCCACTGTCCAAGCTTGCTCGGCCCCGGCAGATGAACCACAGGATTAAAGGGTGGGCTCAGTTCAGCGCACGCTGTGTCTCACCTAAAAAATCCACTGCGCAGGCTCGAAGGGTTAATGACCTTTCCCAAATCTTCGCTCGCGAAGACTGGCCATTATTACATCTGTTCTAGAACAAGCAGCAGTCACAAGTATTGAGGCCATGTTACTGAGAACGCAGCTGCGATGGGCAGGGCACATCTCCAGGATGAAGGACCACCGCCTCCCTAAGATCCTGCTCTATGGTGAACTTGCCACCGGCTGCCGCAAGAGAGGAGCCCCGAAGAGAAGATACAAGGACTCCCTGAAACAACAGGCATGTACAGACCCCAAAGCACACCCGAACGGTTCATAGATAAAGCTTATTCTTTTCTTATGCCATTCGCCTCTGTTATTCAGCGCTCCCTGATGCAGCAACATTAATGAAGGCAAGTGGCATATGGCTCCTCTGACTGCTGCTGCTACTAGTCCTTGCTCAAGTTCCCTTATATAGATAGGTATTTCTTTGGCTTAAGAAATCTGCCAAAGTTTCCTTGCATATTCTTTCCTTCTCCAGCCATGTGAATGCACTAATTAAGACACAAGCCCACCTGCACGTGATCACACTAACCCACATATATAAGGTCACAAACTTGGTGAAACTTCCCACAAAACACATAAAACAAGTCTGTAGTGTCTCAGACTGCCCAGGAGTCCAGCAATTCTGGTTTTAATGTTAAGCAACTGTGCATGTGCCTGCAAGCAGTTGTATTTTTCCTAATGTGTGCTACCCAGGATTCTCTGCCATTTTCAGCAATTTTTTAAACAGTAGACTCTGGCACTGCCAAAATTGGTTTTTATTAACCCTTCTTTTACTTTTGGTCACAAAACAAAAGAACTTTTAAACTACCAGTTTGTGTATTTGAAAAGGAAGAAAGACCTGGACCAGCAATTGGGAAGGAGGCCCTGCAATGGCACACAGCTGGCAGGCTGTTGCTTCTGGGTGTTAGTGATCACTCATCAAAAGGTGGATCAGGCATTCAGACAGCCATGAGATACACAGCCCTTGAAATATACCAATGTGCTGTGGTCAGTCTGATGCCCTGCAGTACAGGAGATCCTAGAGGATGCTCTCCCCAGTCTAAGCGAAATGTCAGGATGCTTCCTAGCATCCCACTGTCCACAACAGTACAGTGACAAGATCAGGGTGCCCCTGCAAAGGAGCCTGGCTACCTGCAAAGATTTGCCAACCAGAAGTCACTCAGAGATCCTTAATACAACATACAGGACTCACACCCCCACAGCCAGTGGCACTGAGGAATTCACTGAGCAGTGCCAGGATGGTCCGGTGCAGTCACAGAAAACTGCATTTGACAGTGGGATTTAGAAAATTCCCTAAAATACAACTTTGAACAGGAAGGGGAGAGTCTGGTTATCTATTCCCACCAGGGCTTGCTTTTATTATTAAGTATTTTGTTAAGCATGAGCATGCTTTTCCTATTTATTGCTCTCCTTCTGCCTCTACAGCCTCCAAGTTTCTGCCTGAGAGCGTCCTTCAGCTCTGCTGCCTGTGTCCAGTAGCTCTGGCCACTTCCTGGAGCAGTGGGGAGCTGGGAGAAGAGCGCAGTGTGGAGGGTACGAGCTGCAGAACTGCTGCAACCCTGCAGCATGCTGCCTGGCAGCTCACTCCCATCCAGCCTCCTGCAGCCACCAGCCCTGCCAATTTCACCAAGAGCCCTTAACGGAGAGTTGTGGAATAATCCAGTCACAAACATGTTTCCCCACAGCTGCTCCCAGCTAGTAAGTGGTTTACCCTCCTGGAGAGGAAGCTTTCCACCTGTGATACTTCCCTCAGGTAAGGTAAATGGGATGAGATCATCCACACAAACAACCCAGTGCTGCCCAGCCTCAGGCTCCAGTGTCCCCAGAAGCTCAAGACATAGGTTACAAAGGACTGCATAAACCTCATATTGGTCTGACACCTAGTGCTGCTGCACACCACAGCTGCTTTCCAAGGATGGAGAAAGTCATTCCACAAAAGGGCAGCCTGCTTGGTGAATAGGGGACACAAACTGCCTGCTGAGGAGAGACTGCAGGATCTGCCTTCTCTGACACATGTCCCGAAGCCAAAGTGCTCACATCCTGAACAACCCAACCCTTCCTGTGAAGGCTGGAAAGTACCCAGTTCCCCTCCCAATGCCAAATACTCAGTCTGGATTGAGGTAAGGAGGCTACCTTGGTTTGGATGCCCAGGATAGGCATGGTTAGGCTGACCCAAGCAATGCACACAGATGGGCACAGCCCTGCTTGTATAGCAGCTTTCCCAAGGGACCATGATCCTCAGAGGAGGACTGGGGTCATACTGCTCCCAGGACAGATCCAGCCACCCTCAGCTGCATCTGGTCCTACAAAGGTACATTGCTACCAACCACAAATAGGTAATTTCATGTCCTGCCCAGTCCCTGGGACAGGTCAGGCTCAGATCCTGCCCAGGCTACTCAGGACCAGCCATTGTACCAATGGAGACCAGTTATAACCCAGCTGTAGCTACTGGGGCTTCAGTCAACCCCATCACTGTTGGAGGCACAGTTCCTTGCTTTGCAGGACCACCTTTCTCATAGACTTTCTAGCTAGCAGCAAATAAACATAATTTTGCCCTTTTTTCTAAGCCACAGCCCACTCAGGACACCAAATTGCCACATTTTGGGATGGTCAAGTGAGCATGCCCAGAAAAATGTCAAGGTATTTTTTGGCAGCTGGGACCATTCCTCCCAGGAGGAGGACAGACCCTCCAGAAGAGACAGCAAAGAAGAAGGGGACATTTTCAGCTGGAGGAAGGCTTAGGCTTTTATCTTTCTCCCCTCTGCTATCCCCCTGGCCTTGCCTCATGCCTCCCTCCTACTCACTCCATTGCTTACCTTCCATCTGGCCCCGGGGGTGCTCTGATGTCACCCTGACAGGCAGAGTAGAGCACCGCAGGGAACAGGCCACTGGCCTTTCCAAAATCAACATCGGGCACAGAGTCAGGGCAGGAGATCCCATGCAAGAGAGCTGCCACCAGCCCAAGCTGGTGCCCCGGGATGCCATACCCACAGACCCTGCCTCAGCACTCTGATGCTGAGTGTCTCCAGGAGACCCACATCCGTGACAGGCTTGTTACCAGCTCAGGCAAAAATTGTATGAGAGAAACAAATGACTCAACAGCAACCGTGTTAAAAGTGTTATATATTTATTGCATTCTTAACAAAAATACTTTTTAAAAGAGAATTTTTTCAGCATGTACAAGACATGGAGATACTGGGGTTGAGCACAGCAGTTTGCTTTGACACAGGCACTTACTTCAACAGCCAGTTAACATGATGGGTGCAGGAGGAAGTATCCTTTGCGAGCCAGTACAGAAAAGCCACTCCACCGAGGGGTCTACACAGGGCAGGAGATATGTCCCCTGATCTGGACCGATCTGTAATAGTCCACAGAGGAAATTGGGGGAGATATCATGCAGTCTACAGTAAAAAGTCCTTTTTCCTGACCAGTACCCAGCCTTTGGGGGTTTGTATTGAGAGCTGTGCATCCTTCACCAGGATTCTCTCTCTTAACACAATCTGTGCGGGCAGTTGGATGGCAGCAATGATGCTAACTCCCTCCAGTGCCCAGCACCTGCAGGAGTCTCCTTCCTTGCAGAGTCGAGGGTTCCCAGAAGAGATCCCCCTGGACAACATCAGAGGATCTAATCTTATCAGTATACCCATGGGAGAACATCAGCAGAGACCAAATATTATAAAAATATAAAATACCACTTTTAATATATAGTAGCAGCATTATATTGACCCAGAAGCCCTCTGATTCATAAATTAGATCCACTTCTGCCAGATTTCCCAATATCTCTTTCATCTGAAGAGAGACTGTGACTTTTGTAGAATACAAATGTTACAACAGAAGTAAAAGGACATCCTCAGAGGAAGGTGAGCAAGTTCTGCCCAGGTCTGGCACCAGCACTACAAGGAATGTCCTCTGCATGAAACCAGTCAAGCGATTCCCCAGAAAGGGGGCTTTTCTCCTAGCCAGACCACTGCTTCCTTGAGCAAGGGCCTTTTACTGCACCACTACAAATAAATTACTTGAATTAAAATTACAGAACATCTAGGAAAAAAAAAAAAAAGGAAAAGCAGGTCAAGTATGCCTGACACAACAGATATACAATGATCTTTCCAGAAGAGAAGCTAGTGCACTATACTTTCAAAGGACAGGTCAGAAAGACTAGAGAAGATCCCTGAAGATCACACAAAACAAGCCATTCTTCTGCCTTACCATGCTGCCTATGTTCAATTCCCGCTGAAGTTTCTGTAAATTTTTAGCCAAGTTTGTAGCCCAGACATGGCATGATGATGCTCATCCATATTAACTGGAACAGCTTTCTGCAACCTGCCTCCAAAAACAACAGGACAGCCTGGAGAGCAGTGGTGTGCTGTGTGTGGTTAACACCTTGGCCCTTTTCCCTGCTGATCATGATAATGATCCAGATTTTTCCAGAAATGGGGGCAGCATGGTAGATGCAGATGTGCAAATCAAGGAGAAAACAGACATGTTATAAAAGAGCTACCACATACATTATCACCACCTGAGGTGACACTATTAAAGCCTAGTTCCAGAATCAGGGTTGTACATGGGAACCTCACACAGCACTAAACAATTCAAATGTTGTAACACAGTCCTTTCTTGCATCTCTATGGGGAAAGAAAGCAGTACAAAACCAACACGTCTAAGATTTTAATCTATGTAGCTGTGAATTTAGACTGTAAACTCTTCACAACAGGAGAACACAGAACAGATCCCATGCTAAATAACACTAAGTGCAGAGTAACTGTACTGAAGCTGACAGAATTACAATGAAACAAAACCAAACTGTTCTTAAGGTCAGAAGTAGGCCCTATATCTTTTGTTGTTTCTGTGCAGTCTTTCACGTTCTGAAGAGGGTAAGGTGATTCAAAACTGAAGATTACAACATGCAAGAAAATAATATGATACAATTCTCTATAAATGTTGTCATATTAAGAAATAATTGTATTTTAACTGCAACTGTGAAGGGTAGGTAGGGGTTTCAGACCTGAGCAAACAAAATTTAAATTCTTTAATATAAGTGCATGTGCTACTGCAGGATCCAGGCCCATGCCATCACAGCCCTTCTCAGAAGTCTAAAACCACCGTGCTCAGACCTGTCCTCAACATCATGATTTCTTCACTTCTCTGCAAAAGCTTTTAAACCCCTCTCCCCAAAACTGTGTATAAGTCACAGTAAACCCTGGATTGCTCACTATTGCTGAATGCACAATAAAAGAACGAGCAGTAAGAGTCTTTAGAGTCATAAGGCTGTATTTCTGCACGTATCGCCTATACTAATTTTCAGGAAAATGATGGGAAGGCAGTAGTAGGGTAAATTTGTTAGTCAATTGCAAAGGGAGCTCTGTAGCATGTTGTCGCTATAAATAACATTTCACAGGTATGGGAAGAGATTCAGATAATGATTCCTATTGCATCTCAGTTTATAGAGCATTTAAAGCATGGGAAGTCAGTGAAAACTCCTAGTCTCTATGAATAGAAAGACGTCCTACATTCCAAGATTCCTCTTTGCCATTGCAGAGGGAAAGTCCTATTATTTAGCTGCCATAATTCATACAGCTGGCAGGGGGGTGGATGGGTTGGGTCAGCTGTTTACCTTCCCCACAGAGTACTGATACACATAGAGAAGCCATGTGAGCATGCAGCAGCTCAGGAAGGAGCACCCTTCTTTACTTTATATGACACAGACTAAAAATGTTTTCTCTTTTGTGATCTGGTAGTCCGTGCAGGAGTCATCTGTTTTAGAGGGTTTTGGTTAGACACTGAACTAGGTTCTGGGGGCTGTTTAGGGCAAGTGTCTTGTTGACAAGACCCTTGCATGACACTAGGATCTTGTGTCCTATGGAGAGCCTGGACCCCATTCCGTATTTCTGTTAGTGTTTGGCACATCTGGCCAACCTGGCTGGTGAGGTCAGCCATCCTCTGACTGATGGCATGCATGCTGTCTGCCATGTCCCTATGAATGGCCACCAGCTCCCGGCAGAACTGCCCGAACATGTCTGTTTGCTGAGCATGGGAATGGAGAAGCTGGCGATTGAAGCTGGAGAGGGGTGGGTTCCTTGTGCGGGGGTGCAGGGGTCTGCAGGACGAGGTGGTGCGTGGGGATGGACAGTGCAGTTCCTGCCTTTGGCTGCTAGCTTCCGAGTGCTCTGATGAGGAAGAAGTGCGGAGGAAGGAGGGCCCGGAGAGATGACTGACTCCTGCACCAGCCCTCTGCAGCGAAGCGAAGTGCTGTTCCTGAGAAGTGCCTGGCATCTCTTCATCTTCACCAGCTTAAACAGAAGAGGAAGCATGAATTATTAGTGTGAAATCCCTCACAACTCTGGCTTCTGTTTCAGGGTATCTCAAAGAACATGTAAAAAGGGTTTTCCCCTCCCCTCAGTTTGCCATTTCAGACAAGCCTGTAGTTTCTAATGCATAACTCAACATGCAAGTGCTGCAATGTTAGCATCTGGGTGACAAGCTTAGCCATAAGAAGCTGGAAGAGTGGATGAACCCAAGCTATTATGGTATCCTGTACACAGCATCGTTTGTTACTAGAATATAAATCCATTTCAGACAGTAGCAATGACTCCCTTTCCCCAAAACCATAAGTAGCTAGCACACTCCAATATTTTGGAGGGACACAAGCCCCTCACGCAAAAATTCTGCTCCTGTGTCATTTCTTACAATCCCTGCACTGAGAGAAGCATACATGTAGTATCTGCTGCTCGCAAAGTGTGTACTGCAAAGCCACTATGTAGCTTGATATCACTAAGACAATGAGGCAGTCAGGTGTAGCAGCAACAGCACCCTATGCTAATCAGGCAAGTATACTTGATGCAAAATCAAAACCAAAGCAAAACACTAGGGGAAAGTTCTCATTAGTCTGATAAATATATAGTGATGTGCCAGTTCACAGGTACAGGCATATCAAGAGTAAGAAGAGACAAGACTTCACTTGTTGCAACTGCCCACTATCTCCTTGCACAAGCTGTTTTCCTTTTACCTCTAAAATAGTGCCACTGGCTTTCAAGACAGATGCAAAGAATGACCAATTCCCACTTTTTAAGTTCTTGAAGATTTTTGTCCTTGCTTTCCCACTAACAACACTACTACAAATATGAGATCAGATCTAATGTGGTAGGACAGTGCCGCTCATGAGGTGTTAGTTGACTCACTTCCCAAGAAGTTATCCCCTTTCTCTCCTTTGTATCCCTAAAAGCTCACAGACCAAGAAGCTGCACCTCCATGACGAAAACCTGTGTGGACACAGCTATGGAAAGAACTTGCAAAAGCAGCTTGTGGTTTAGTGCTGGAAGGCATCTGAGAATTGTGGAAGAAGATAACTTCAAAAGCAGGGCCAGCAGTTCCTTTAAAACCAGTGAAGAAACAGTCGTTATCATCTATCTTTTTCACAGCATTTATGCTGATCCTTCAGACCACTACTGAGAAATCATAAGTGGCCCAGCCTCAGAGCAACGAACACCAGTGATCACTGAGACCTCCAACAGTCCTTTTGGAAGTGATCCATTAGTGACTGGCAGATGACCCTCAACTTGATAACACTGCTGTTTTATCACAGTGAAGATCCACTAATCCATTACAAGCATCTTCCCCACAGACTGGAGGTAGTTGCGCTTCAACTACAGATGCTCCCTCGCTTGTAGGATTAGGTCAGATTTATAATCCATCATCTACCCTTAGAAGACAGTATAGAAAAGAACTAGATAAACAGATAAAGAAGATGATCTTAACTTGGAAATAATCCACCTCAACACCCCACAACCACCAGAGCAGGCTGTCTTGAAACCAACCACAGCAGTAAGACCTGTCTTGACAGGCAACCCAGCATCTCACACAACACACAATGCTCTTATGGTGTCAAACTGAGGTATCCAAGCATAAGACAAAGAGGTGTTAAGGCAATGATACTTACAGCTTGTTGACAGGCTGTCAACCACATCCAGATCCGCTCTCTGGAAGCCGTGCATCTGGTGGGATGAATGCAGTGTCGACTCGATGGCTCTCTCGTGGGCGGTCAGGACGATGGCCGAGGGCCGCCCCATGCTGCCAGCGCTGGAGAGGGACCTCTGCATAAATGCCAGTTTGTCCTTGGTCCTTCTCTTCATGTCGTCCCATCTGTGTTTAATGTCTTTTACAGACCTGGGGACCTGGCTGACTGATGTGATCTGCCTGGCTATGCCTTCCCAGATCTTGTCCCTGTCGGCATGGGATAGACGCATTGTCTCCCTCCCAAACAGCATGGCTTCATTTCGGGTCACCTCAGTGACCAGAATGTCCAGTTCTTCCTTGGAAAACTTGGGCTTCCTCTTTCGTTCAGCCATGTTCCTTGGGTTGAACATCCCACAAAGCATAATTGGGTAAAAGGAAATCAGCGCAAAGCAGCCCCCTGCATCCAACCACTTGGCCAGTGCAGCACTGGGGCAGAGGAGTTTGGTGGGATCCAGCTCCCCCCACCCGCAACAACCTCTCAGTTTTCCTCAATCGCACCAGGAAAAGGCAGACGTTTTGTTTTTAAGAGGAAATTTTCAAGCTTAAGAAAAAAAACACCAAGCAACACTAGTGTGAAGGAGCCTTCTCAGCTTTACAGGTAAAATGAAATTTTACACTTCTTCTGATGTCCTGACTTACATATGAGAATTTCAGTTCAGTCTCGTATCAGTTGCCACAGTTCGTACACAGAAAAAAGTGTGTAAACTCACAATCACTCGCAAAGTGAATTAGCTTCTAAGGTGATATTGCTCAAAATTTTGAGGGAAATTTAGAGGCCTGAAATACATTGTATTATTCTGCCTGGCACAACATGCAGTGGAATGTTGTTTACACCACCCTTTCTGTTACAACTTGCAGGATGTTATGCAGATGCTGTATCAAATCAGATTTTTTTTAGAGTAGGGCAATTTTGACTAGACTCAGGCAATTTCTGCAACTCACTTTCCCTGAGAAAAAGTCTTTTTTTCAGCATCATGGTACTGCACATCCAGGATTTGTCTGCTTCACAGCAAGCTCTTGCTTCACCCAGAAATGGATGCTGTTTCCCATTGTTCTCAAAAGGAATGAGGCCACCCACTTGTTTTTCCTGGCTAGGCTTTCCATCACTGCCACTGACAGGAGCCTGCACCCAGTTTCTGGTGCTTCAAACAAACAACTCATACCCTCAGCCCATTGAGAAGAAGAGGCAGCCATCCTGAGAAAAAGCAGTTTTGTCCAAAGGGAGTGTGTGTTAATTTTTCCAGCCACAGTCAAAGGAAACTTTAAAAATAAACAAAACATTAGTCCTAACTGTTTTTTTATTGGGGAAAGAAAAGAAGGCAGCAGATCTGTTTAATAGGGAAGGAAAAAACAGACTGTCTGAACATGCAGTTTTGCACATAAACAAGGTGGAATTGCAGACAGAGGAATAATCTGCAGCCTGGGCAATGGACATCTGTGTATACGTATGCAGCACAGCACAGAGGAGATCAGAGGCCACATACAAGAAGTAAGATATCTTAATGGTTATGACACCTATCAACTGTATCTCTGAAGTGACACCATGGGCGGGAAAACCTATTGGTTTCTCAATGTGTTCAGTTTCTTTCTGTTTATGGCCCCAAATTAAATGAAACCAAAGATGCTACTACTAGTAGACAGAACGTTTGATTTCATTTAATTTGGGATCTATTGTTAGTATTATTGCAATGTTGGGGGAATAAATTCTGGCTGGGCTAGCTCAGACCCTCCTCTTTCGAAGAAATACATTTAATTGTACGATCTTGGCCAACTGCCCTCCGTGCAGGCAGAAAACCCACCTGTAGTACTTTCTGAAAAACTGGTATAAGTGAAGGCTCCACATTTGTGATGGCCCTGCTGGTGCCTCCTCAGAGATAGATGCCTCTAAGCACTGCCGTGGCCAGCGCAAGATAAGTCGTTTAGGATGCACTCCTCTGAAAGGTGCTTGTGGGCTGCAGAGTAAGAAAAACCTACAGAAAGGCAATGACCCTTGTTGGTTGTTGTTCTATTTTCTCCTCAGTGCTGTTAACACTGTTGTTTAATCAGTCTCACTAATGCTGCTGCCCTCCATTGGGGCAAGTGTCAGAAGCTTGGTTAAAGCCGGAAAATCAGTAGGAAAAACTGCTCAAATCGAGGCCATATACAGGGAAAGCTGGGACCTAAATGCACAGATGTATTTCTTTGGAACAGACATAAATGCATGCTTGAGATACTGTTTTGGTGGAGCTTCATTTATAGAGAGGAAGAAGGAGCATTTAGAGAAGATGGTAATGAAAGATGAAAAGCCAGCAAAGCACTTGGTACACTGATCTCAAAAAAAACCAACAAAAAACCCTCACCAAATTAAAAGGAAAAAGGAGTTCTCCCAGCTGAACACTGGAAAGAGGGAAAAGGCTACTCGGAACATTGAGCAAGGGAATATTCACACTGTGATTTTTATCACATTCAGCCAAACTGGGCTTCGTGTATATTCTCAGCAGGTACTCATGACTGCACAGTACCTCCATGCGGCAGAAACAAACCTCCACGTGGTGGAAACAAGCTGCTCTGGTGAAAAGTAACAATATTTTGCAAAGTGCTCCCGGGTAGCAGTGAGCTTGCAGAACAGAAGTCTCCCCAGAGCTGCAGAGTCAGGAAACCTGCCACACCCTCTTCTTGCTGAATTCACAGCTACCATCATTAGCAAAACTGAACTGATTGGGAATCAGAGCTTCTTTGCTCTTCCCAGATAGGGTATCCCATCACGTGCATTTAGGACAGCCTGTGGTAGGCCCAGATATTCAGATTCCAGAGTTTCCATTCATTTGCTCCAGCATCTAAGATAACTCACGGATTCCAATAGCAAACTTGCCACAGAGAGAGTAATGAACTCTGGCCAGTTTTAATCACAAATTCAATTAATGTTAGGTTCCTAGCAGGCACATTTACCTCCTCCTTATAAAAATGCAGACAGTATTACTAGCAGAGAGATCTGTTTCCCCTCATTCATTTCCTCTAGCATGCAGTATGTCCCTAGAGACAGTCACCAATATTTGCAAGCACCTCTCTGGGTTGCCATGTGGTGTTTTAGCAAGCTCCAGAGGAATCCCAGCTGTGAGGCTGTGAATTCACACCTCAGCCCAGGTCAATCTGTGGTGCAAAACAGTACAGCTATTTCTTTAAAAACAAATGACATTGTAAACTAGCTGAAGAGTGGGCACTTAATGATCATCCCACAAAAATATCAACCAACTCCACTGTTCTTGGCCTCTAAGAAACAAGTATGTAACTTTTCCCAGGGCTTTTTTGGGTTTTTTTACAGGGATCACAGTACTTTAGGATCCTTTTGCTCTGCATAAATTTGCAGTGGATAAGAACATTTGCTCCACTTGCTGCAAGGTAACGGAAATCAGTTTATGAAGTTCAACAAAATGACATTCATAAACTGGTGACTTTTACTCACCCTGAACACATGGGCAGTCACAGTAACCCTGACTTTTTTTTATGTTTATTTTTAAAAGGTCCTGTAAAGTTGAAACAGCAGCTTAGTACTTAAAGGATCTACTGATCTAAGTTGGTCCTGCTTTAAGCAGGCTGCTGGAGCACTCGACCAGAGCTCCCTTCCAGGCTTTATTATTGTATGAAGATCAAATCACAGACATCTCCACTATAAGGATACAGGAAGATTTATAGAACAGTCTGGCTCCCCATGACCTCTTTGTTACTATGCTTGGAGAGGAAGGATGGCAGAAAGGAAGACAAAGGAAAAAGAAGTGAGGAAGACTTGCACCAGACTTTTCATATGAGAAAGGATAAATCTGAACTGTGCCAAAAGCCTAAGAACTCAGGTACTCACATGTAAGAAGGGATACAGACTATAAATGCCTAAACTAGCCTGGAAACCCCAAATATGAGGCACTGCACTCCAATAGTTCAGTTGGGCACCATCAGTTTGCTGGTACTTCCTACCCTGCATCTCAGTCTGGGCCAAGTGACACACAGACAGAGCGATGTTTCCTGGACTTTCTGAATTACTTTCATTTTTTGTTCATATCCATTATTTCTAGAGAACACTAACAACTAAATAACAGAATTTCCTCAGAAGCAATCAGGAAAATGGATGGTTCTCTGCAACCCTTCAGAAGCTCCAAGAACTCCCATCAGAAGCAATTTACAGGTTGTGTCCAAGAAAGCATTAATTTTATTTGGGGTTTGCTGCAATCCATGATAATCAGTGCCCAGAAAAATAAAAACAGAGGAGGATGTTTGCACAAATCAAAGCCATGCAGTTTTATAAAGTACTGCAAACAACAGCATTTTACTCCGGACAGAGATGAAGGGCGCATTATTTTTCTGCCAGCACCCAGCTTAGGAGAACATGCTCCCAGCATCAGGAGTTCACACTGGCTAACTGAATGACGAGAGAAAGGGCACAAGGATTCTACCATTGTCATGCCACCTGCTGTGCTTCAAACTCCTTCCTCCCTGTCATCCACTGCCCTGGGTAAACAGTCACTTGAAATTAAACCAGCAAGTGCTGCAGTGTACATATTGTCCTCAGTGGGAAAATGAAAATGGGCTCAGATGTGGTATTCAAACAACAAAAATAATAGGCAGAGATCTACAAGAAGAGAGAGGAGTCAGCACAAGCTGCCCTCCCCACGCCATACCCACCTACTCAAAGGGTGAGTAGATCTACTTTGCAAAGCACCCCATCTGTGAGTGATAGCAAAGAGCACCATCTGAAAAACAAAAAGAGCGCTGTCTACAGCGTCCTGAAAGTATGGTTTCTGTGAGCAATCTCAGTGTCAGGTGATGTTCTGGCATAGGATACCAAGCACACCTCAGTTTGAAAAGTGCTAACAAACCAAATCGAGGCTTTTTGAGGACCTCTATTGCCACGTGAACTGTCAGTGACACTCTACATAATACTACTGTTAGAAGCAATTTTCAAGAGTAAAATCAGAAAGATCAGTAACACTGGTATAACCTGCACAGGTCCTTCGGTACACCTGTTTCCAGAAGAGTTGCAAACATACCCCTTCTGCAAAGCCATAACCTCCTTGCCTTTCAAGGTTGTACAGAACAGCACAGACCACACTCATCTTGAGACTGAATCATGGCAAATACAAGTTCAGGCAAGAACATTCTGCTTTTCAGTGCTAGGACCACAAGTAGTGCCCATTTAAATCCAGACATCAAGCTTATGTTCATGGCAGTAGAAAAAAGAGATCATCATAGAAGTTTTGCTTTCCAAGACTGTTTTGCCCCAGCTTCACTGTCATGCAGAAAAATTAAATCCTTTGCTGAACTTATAGAACACAAATGACAGAACAGCTGCTATCCATGTAAAGACTCAAATGGAGCAAAAGTAGTGCAACCACATATGACCAATTAGGTCAATCTTGCATCTACCTGTACTTTACACTCTTTGTTCCCTCAGTGAGTGACAGCTGAAAATCCTAGACATCCAGGCCGACAAACCAGGTAATTCCATACTGCTTTACTCTCTAGGAAATGCCTTCTTGACAATAACTGCTTCCAAAATTCACCCCTGAAAACAGGATTGGTCTGAATGTGGGACAGGCCTCGGTATAGAGCAATGTCCTGTTCTGGTGACGTACCACACATATGAGGCCTCAGTGACCTACATTTTACAGATATATGCCAATACTTGAAACACTGCGTCATGGTTACACACTTTCCCTTCCTGCTGCAGTTCCCAAACCAGAGCCAGCCCCACTCCTGGCTCAGTACTGAGACCCTGCTCTGCCAAGGTGCGGGGCCAGCAGAGGGAGCGCAAGCCCATGCATCAGGTCTGCCTTCGGTGCTGCTGCAGCTCACTCATTTTGCCTTTCTCCTCGCACAGGACAGCTGACACTGCCAAATGACAGCCACCACAGACAGCTGTTTCAAGTGAAGCCCAGAAAGAAAACAAAAAAAGCACCTCTTTCAGTCTCTTTCAAATAGGAAGGAACAAAAAAACCCAAACCAAATCAAATGTTACCCTGGGGATAATGGAAAGCATTTTGCAAATATTTGAACATAACATAAAAAAAAAATAAATAAAAAAATGGAGTGAGACCTGTCAGCATTTTTAAGAGTAGATAAATAGGATCATCTTTATCATTTATCCTTATTCCAGAAAACAGTCATCCCTCCATACACACATCTATGGCCTGTTTTAGATCCTTTCTAAAGGAATCTGACACCAAAGGATACTCATTAAAATAAATACCGAAAGAGCACAAGCACACCATTTACAAAACGGGTGGTGATATTTTGGTTTGTTTTTCTGACAAACAACAAGTAGTGTTTGATGGCCTCTCTCTTGAAGACAGAGCCCCAAAAGGAAAGGCAGAAGAGAACTGGACTCACCTCATCCAGTTTGCTTTGGTTTCATCTGTCCCATCAATGGATTTGTAGCGGTTGTTCTTATCAACAATCTATGGAACAAGAGAACAGATGCAGCACGTCAACCAACAGATCCAGGCAGAAGAACGTATATGAATCTCAGATCGCTGCTTCAGTTCCAGCCCTAAGTCAAGATGTGAAACTGTCATCAATCTCAGCTTTCCTGGTAATAACAGGCTGCTGACCTGAATGTGTGTGTGGAGGCTACTCTGAACTAAGAGGCATTTTTCTATGTACAGATATCTGTAACAAAACCATGGATGCAGCTGACAAAATTGCTAACAATCCTGAGAAATAAAATATTAACTTCCCTTTCAGGACAGGGCTGAAACACATTTATTTTACAAATGGAGAAGTATGAGGAGCATTTAATATCAACAGCTCTCAGTTTTTTCCCCACCTATAACTCAAATCCCACATTGCATTTCTCATAATAATTAACATCTGTTGATCCAGTGACAGGTCTATCTCATATGCTACCCAAGGCCTGTATGAGGGGAAAAAATACAGGGTTTGGTGCTGGAGTCTGCACGTAGATCAGTTCCTGATGGACTGGATCTCTTTTCTGCCCTCTTGGCCATCTCCTCTGCTCAGGCAATCTGGGAGAGAGTGCTCTAGGCCCATTAGAGAGCTCTGCAATCTCTAGATAGAATCCTTCCTCTATCATCAAAATGATGACCAGAGCAGAGAAAGGTACTAGAGAACACCTAGACTGAGTGGGGATGAAAGAACACGGTTCTTGGCAAGAGAGAGAGCAGAAGCAAGTTCTTCTTCCTACAACTGTGAACTGAACTCAGGTGTCATGTACCTGGTCTCCTTTCACATATCTATACCCTTAAGTTGCTAATATTTCTGGTAGGTCGATGGTTGCGTCGTGCACATGTGGGTCAGCAGAAGACCTTCAGAGAAGGGGGAAGACGGTTAAGGTTTGGCACCACAAGCCCATAACTCCCCCAGCTCTGAGCTGTATGGCTGAGGTGTCACTTAGCTGGGGAGACTTGTCACTCACCAGCCACGAGAAGAATCCTGCAGACCTGTCCTGGCTAGAGATCTGCCCTTCGTACGGCCCGAAGATGTGACCTTTGGGGATCACCTCATTCATACAGCGCACATCGTTCTCCCCACTGGGCTCTTTAACCACCTCCATTCCAGGAGGGATGGTCAGCGCTGCCCGGTCAGGAATGCCAACAGGCACTGGTGTGTCAGACACAAACACTGGGGGGCCATGGTTCGGACACTCATCCACGAAGTACTCCTGGCAGGACTCACAGACTGCAGATGCAAAGGGAACCAGGGTTAGGTTGGGCACACGTGATGTCTGTGCAGTTCATGCAATGCACAGGATGCACAGTGCTCAGGCCAGCTCCCTGTCCTTCCCCCTGCCAAGCTGAGCCCCCTCCCCAGTATCCAGCCTCCACACATGCAGTCACTTCACTGGCTGCTCCCTTGTTTCTCCATATCTCTCAGCAAGGGCTCTGCCCCAACCCACCTGTCTAACCAACACATGCATTTGCATAAACCCTGATGCTCTACACACATTTGCCACTGATGGCTGCATGCACAGGGAAAGGCCCCGTCACTGCCTGCAGAGACAGACGCTGGAGGTTCCTGCATATTCCTGGTTAGCAGCTAAGTCCTCCAACCAAGATTTGATTCCCCACACGCCAAAGAGGGAGCTAAAACAAACATCCCTCATACTACAGCCTTCATTCTGTGCTTGGGAGAGAGACAGCATCCCCAGGCACTTTCCCTGTGTCCAGACAGGGATGCAGGTCTGCTTTTTTGTAGGTATGCATAAGTGGTAGGAGTTTTCTTTTCCAGACTATAGGGGAAAGAGCTGTTGTTTGCACAGTGCTCCCTGTGCAGTCTGTGAATTCAAGTCTTCAGTTTTTGCAGACTCTCAGGATTTTCCAATGTGTGTTTTCATGTTTCCAGCTTACTTTCCACCTAGTTCCCTACCTCTGCATAACCCCTTCATGGACAAGCTGATTTTGTGCAACAGCTTCTCTTTTAAATGTGCTGGTCTTTGCAGGAAAGCATGTAAATTTGTTCCTGGCTTCTTTTTCCCCTGCTTCTTGCCCCAAACCAGTAGGGTACCAGCAGGGACAGACCAAAGTCTATACAAGCAGCAGTGGTGCTTTTCCCTCACTCACAATATACTTACACCAGAAATCCACTTGCTGAAAGCTCTTGGTCATGATTAAATCCCGTTTCCCTTTCAGTTTCTTGGGCTCCATCTCTATGGACTGTGGGTCAGGCCTTCCAGAGCTGAGGAGGAAACAACAGAAAGATGATGTTAACCTAACCAAGACATTGGGACTGCACACAGAGAGAAGCTGAGGCAATGGGGCCTGACAAACTTCTTTAGTCCTAAAACTGCAGCAGAGAAATAATTCAACTTGCCATCCAACCTGCCAAAAGCTAGTATCTAAGATGGCTTAAAGTTAAAGCCTACAGCAGGTAGTGGCTTCATCTAGAGTAGGTGCACTAGTAGGTGACCACCCTTGTCAAACACTTCAAGGCTGACCTCACAAGGGAGGGCTTTACTAACTTCAAGAAGTTCAAGTATATTCCCCAAAACCAGCTGGGGGGTAGGTGGAGAGAAAGAGTACATCAGTCTGAAGCTCAGCCACGTACCAAGGCTGTCCATACTCCTGGTCCCGGCAAGGAGAGCAGGCCTCTGTTTTTATCGTCACCATCTCACCTAAGGAAGCTTGGGTCTGGATCAAACAGTCCTTCAAGTTCTCACTCATGTTCTGAAAGAGAATGAAGGAAGGGAAGAGAAGTATGAGCATCAGGAAATCACAAGCTTCCTCTCCCAGGCCAGGATACAGCCAGCAGAGCAGGCTCCCTCCTGGCACCAAGAGCTGCCATCACACACTGGAGCGCCTACACATGCATGTAGGTGGAAAAGCCTTCCAGGGCTGGGAAGGGAAAAGCAGTTCAGCTCTAGGTCAGATGAAGAGCATGAAACAGCACAGAGCAACCTGAGGCATGGAGAATCTGAAGTATGCTTCACAGTGCCCATTAAAAATGTTGCATATGGAATTTAAGACTGATGGGTGTGATATGTTATGGGAACATGGAGCACTACTACCTCAGAGCATGTCTTTGGGGACAGAATGACAATAAAGAGGAATACAGATTGTGGCACTGAACCAGGATCTGTCTACGGACATAACATATGCCAGTTTCCATCTGGGAACAGAGTGCAGTGTACTACACCCCTGTGGATGGAGCTTTCCATGTGCTCTAGACACCCCTAACAAACAGGTAAGTGCCTACAGTGCCCTTCAGGATTCCACCAAGATTGCACAAATTATGGTCTCAATCTTCCTGTCCTTTGCAAGGTCCAGAACTGAGCCACCCCTCTGGCACATGAGTCTGCTGTAGTGAAAATGCCTCTCCCTTTGCTCAACACAAGAGCCAGGAGCCACTTCACAGAATCACAGAATCAACAGTCACTTAATGATGTCTAAGGACAGCAAGCTCCAAAATGATAACACTTCCCTCCTCATCCCATCATGGGGTGGTGCTGAAGAGAAAATACAGATGTGTCAAGTGATGATAATTCGGAATGGGTTTAATTTAGATTTTTGGAAGGGCCACTAAGCTTAAGAGCACCCCAGCTTGAGAAGAGCAATAAAGCTGAGTGCTGGTCACTTCATTGCATTCATCTTAAGTTTTCCTCCAAAGCACATGAACTGGCTGCTCTCAAGTACCATACCAGATCAGACAGATTTCACACTACTCCCCCTCAAGCCCCCTGGGTCGCCCTTTCCATGTCCACTGCTGGATGACATGCTTTGTTATGCTGCACACCTGCAGTGCTGCTGGAAGGGCCTAAGCAGCTGATCAGACCCATTCTGTTGGGGAAGCTGGTGGGAGAGCCCATCCCCATCATGACTCAGCTCAGGGCATTCCTAAATTCAAGTTCTAAGCTCATAAAACCCTGAAGACAGGAATTTTTTTATTCCACACATGCTTGTATGGGGCTGAACACCATGGAAGTCTGATCTTCATTTCTGCTGTTTACAGTAAGAAGACTATCCCCAACCTTTCTGGCTCCTCTTTGTGGCAGGGAACAAATGAATAGTTCTTCCAGTCCCACTTCTCACACGTCAGTGTGCACCCTGAAAGACATTTATCAGGGTTGTATCAAGGAGCATTACTTAATATTCATATAGTGGTCTGAAAGCAAAGCCTCAGCGTAAGTACAACTAGACACAGGCAAACACATGCACTTTTAAGCCTGTACAGGATGCCAAAAACAAAACACATTTTCTTTCAGAATTACCACCACCGTTCAGAAGGAAAGCGATACTAAGGGCAAAGAGGGGCTCATTATTTTGGCAAGCTGAGTCCCTTGTCTGTGCTCTCTGGAGCAAGAGGGAAGCTCTCCAGTCCTGTACCTACGCACCAGCTGGTGGTGCAGGTAGGGCCTACTTGCCCTTCCCAAAGGAGAAGGAGAAGTCTTTTCTGGAAAGTCTGCAGTAAAGTAGCTGAAGAGGGAAAAAGCTTGGGGAGGGGGAAAATGTTAAAAGACAAGAAGAGACAGGTGCCCCAGAGCTAGTTAGCTGTGGGGCCTATACTGGCACAGGAAAGGTGGATGCTGGCTGCAGGGCAGATGCTCTCAGTCAGAACAACCAACTACTTCCATTTTGGACGCCTGGAAGACAGGACACCTGGAGTTAAAACACCCATATCCCCCAAGGCTTCAGTAGGAAAAGTTACAGACATCTGTCTCTGAAGATAAAGTGGCTTTTCCTTTCCCACTCTTGCCTCATGGAGACTTACAGAGCAAGAGAAACCCTGTGACGACACAGTCTGACCTTCTGCCAAGGCAGGTCACTGTGCTTCCTTCAGTGAACTTCAGGCTAAATTACAGCATACCTCCAAACAAGGGGGAAAAAAAAGGGAAGAAACACAGTGTTTATTTTACACACAAAGCTCCATATTTTACTGTATGGCACATTTTGCAGCCCTCCCTTCTCATGGTGCCCCCTGAACTCCCTCTAACTTATCAGCAACATTCCTGTGCAGCACTGGCCACAGCACTCCTGTGCTGGCAGGAGCAGCACCTTGCACCAAGATAACACCCTCCCTGGCCCTGCTCTGGATATCCATGCTTGTGTCCAAGTAATGCACTTACTTTCTGCCAACTGTGCCCAGCTCGGGTTCTGTTTTTGGTGAGCTGCCGTGCTGCTGTAAGAGCTCTCACTCCTTCGACAGCTCCCAGGCTACCATGCATCCTGTCAGCCCTCCCACCTGCTCTGAGACTAGATGACTGCTTTAAGGCTTTCACACACCTCCTTGTTGTCTCACTCAGCACACATTCAATCCCAACTCCACCACTGACTCACCTCTTTTCATTACTTGCAACTTGCCCAGACTTTATGTTGTCCACAAACATAACCCAATTTGATGGGTTTTCTTCCAGGACACCAACAAACTTAAAATCAAAGGATCATCTTGGCTGCAAATGACCTCCACGATCATCAAGGCCAATGTAAATCTAGCACTGCCAAGTCCATCACTAAATCACAGAATCATTTAGGCTGGAAACAACCTTTAAAATCATCAAATCCAACCATAAACTTAGTATTGCCAAGTCCACCAATAAACCGCATCCTTAAGTGCCACAGCTACGTGTCTTCCAGCAAAAAGGAGACTTAGCCACTTCTCTGGGCAATTTCTTCCAATGTTTGATAACTCTTTCAGTGAGGAAATTTTTCCTAATATCCAATCTAAAACAGCTCTGGTGCAACCTGAAGGCATTTCCTCACATCCTATCACTTGTTAAATGAGAGAAGAGACCCACTCGTGCCACTTGATTAGCATCAAGCCAAAAAAACTATTCCCAGCTGACACTACTACAATTATCAGCAATGGCTCTCCTTCTGTTGTCACAAAAAAAGTGACCTTTTATTTAGTCAGGTTTTCCTTTATGCATTGAATCACAGAATGACTTGGGCTGAAAAGGACTTAAAGATCATCTAGTTCCAATCCCACTGCCATAGGCAGGAACACCTTTCACTAGACGAGGCTGCTCAAAACCCCATCCAACCTGGCCTTGAATATTTCCAGTGATGGGCCAGCCACAGCTTCTCTGAGCAACCTGTTCCAGTGTCTCACCATCCTCACAGTAAAGAATTTCTCCCTAATATCTAATCTAAATCTATCCTCTTCCAGTTTAAAGCCATTCCCCCTCGTCCTGTTCCTACAGGCCCCTCTAAAAAGTTTGTCCCCAGCCTTCTTACAAGTCTCCTTCAAGTACTGAAAGGCAACAATAGTGTTTCCCCAGAGTCTTCTCTTCTCCAGGCTGAACAACCCCAACTCTCTCAGCCTGTCTTCACAGGAGGTTCTCCAGCCCTCTGATCTTCACAGTCCTCCTCTGGACTCACTCCAACAGTGTGTGTGTGACACACTGAATCATCCTACCTGTTTATTCCCATGACCTGTGGCACAACTTCACTGCAATAAACATGCAAGACATACCAACAGTTTTACCTTTATCAAGTAAAATTACAGCAACACCAGAAAATCACACTGTTCGAAAAGAATGATTTTTTAAAAATCAGTACAGACTCAATATTACAATTAACACCCCCTCAAATCATGAACAAAACAATACATATCAGCTATTACATTATTTTACTGGAAGCAAACATCAGACTGCAGTTAGTGTTCTAGCTTGCCCAATTAAACTTGAAATTGGCTTACTTCCTTATGAGTAACACACAACATTTTTTCAGTCTAAGTCATTATGTATGCTTTTTTTTAAAAAAAAAATATTTTTAAATTAGCATTTATGACCCAGAGAGCGCTGCTCAGCCAGCCCTTTTCGAATCCCTGAAAGCAAGTTAGTCAGAACAGCAAACTTTAAAAAGTACTGCTCTAGTAGCTGCTATTTGGTAATTTCCCAAGCTACTGCTATAACAGAGAGCATTACGCTGCTGCTGTAACTGGTACCATCTTCTAGCTTTTCTGCCAGAAAAGAAACACATGAGATTTCTCCAGTTCCAGACCTCAGCAGATGACTGTGCTTTTAGGACTCTTTTATCTTCTGTTTTATTTAAAGCGGTGTTTAATTTTTCCTAATTTCACTGCCCATTAGTTTCTCTTTCTTGCCCTTTCTCCTCCCCCTTTAGTTTTCCACAGCTACAAGAGTTCACATTCTGCAGTTTTCACTCCCTCCACTTCATTGGCAATTTTTATAGTTGTGTTTGTTCTAGCACCCAAATATGAAGAGCCTCTGAAGATTTCAGGTGATGTCAAGAAGCATAAGGAGAGCAGGCTCCTTGGTTACTGCTGAAGGTATTCCCAGGGGGTACTTGGCCTCCCATGTGTATGTTCCTGCGCCCACCAGGACGTTCGGCCCTCCAAATGTCAATGTGCACACAGCCTACTGTAAAGTCCTAGCAGCATGTCAGAGAGGACAATCCCCAGGTGAGAGAGATGCTGTGACGTTCAGGTGCTGTTTGCACACAACATCAAGCTCTTTGGACAGCAAAGGCAGTTGTGGTATGAAGCACAACGGTCCCTCAGTGGGCCCAGGACACCAGTGTGACTGCTACAAATCCCAAGAGGCGTCCCTGGGTTGTCCCCAGGTTCACAGGCACTGCCACATAACCTCTCCTGTTTTCTTCAAAAGTAGGTGAGGATCTGTCACATTTCTGCATGACACAGTTAAGATTCCCAGTGATTTCACCATATTGCTCAAAATCAGGGAAGTAGAAAACACAAGAACATCTGAGTTGTTAATCTCTAATGCAGGAAAAAACCTCCAAATGGGGTTAAACATGAACAAACCTGTGAATTCCTGTCCTCAAGTATGCTGCCTTTATCACTGCCCCTCTTGTAGTTATTAGTTAACAGTCACAGACTCTTATCTGCGTGGATCAGCCTCCAAAACAGAGCTTTAATTTTACATTTTACTGGCAGGTTTCCCAGACTGGGACATTCTTGCATGTGAAACAGTCATATAGGAATCCATCCCCTTCTCAGCACACAGCTCCTTCACTCAGTTTCTCTCTGCTGGCCTTCTGGAGGTCATCCCCTCTTCTTTTAAGAAAGTTCTCGCACAGCTTGTACCACGTTTTTAAAGTGCAGGCCCATGGTGAAAGATGGACTTGAGTTCATACGCTTTTTCTACAGTTGCATATTATTACCAGAAATAGTTATCCAGAACAGTCGGCTACTGATGAGCTGAGAAGGGGGAATAAAGCACAGCATTCAAGGCTCTGAGCTCTCCCCCCCATGCAGCCATGGAAGACCCAGGCTGACTGTTCTCCCTGAGGTGAATACGCTTACCAAGGTCCTTGGCCATGCCAACCACTTCAGGTCACTTTATGAAGTACCAGCTGGCTATGCAGCTCATGCTCGCAGCCAAATCAAACACTAAAAGATCCCACAAAATAAGAGGGAGAACCAGTTTGCTCAGAGGAGGACCACTGTCCACAGACAGATATAACCCAATGCACTACTAGGAAAACTGCTTTTGCCTTGACAGTTGCCACAGTGCTGGCGTAACTTTCCCCCCAAAAGTACAACGCTCCTGTGGATGAAGCTGTCCTCCACCCTGTGGTGCAGCAAAGCAGCGCCTTGGCACAGTGAAGGCTGGTGGTGGCACGGCAAGAGTCGATGACCTGCCTCCCAACCTGCTGCAAAACCAGGACTCTTCTCTGACAGCCACAGAGCAGGGCTGAATGCAGCCAGCACAGCTGGAGACAAGCTGAAGCAGTCACAAATTCAAACTTAATTAGTGAAAATTATAGGGCATGCATGATGTAGGATTTGAGCAGCCATGGATTGTGATCAGGACTTGTTTAAATCATTGCAAATTACTCCACTACATTCTTTGAGTTTTGAAAGAACACTGAAGAATGTCAGGACTACATGAAAGATACCTGGAAAAATTACCAGTTTTTCTGCAGCTTTCTGAAGAAGGTTGGAGAGGAAGCTTCAAAACCGCAAAGACTTAAACCTGTTTTCCAGCAGGGAGGGCTTAGAGTTCACAGTGGTTTAATGACTAGCCCAAGACCAGCAACTCACATGACAAACAGCATAGGGGTGCCACAACACCAAATTCCCGCTGTCATCCTGACTGCAGACAGGTTGGGAATAGGGAAATTCCCATTTGCCAACCTGGAACTCCTCCTGTCATTTCAAATGGATGCAAGATGTGTTCACACTGTCACTCCTACATGGTTCATTGGCAAAACAGGTTATCAAAACCTGCCATGATCCACTTCATGACAGATACATTTCAGAGGGGGAAGAAGGAAGAGAACCTCTGAAATAACCCCTGAACCAGTCTTAAGTTTGTTTTATGGTGGCTTCTAGTGAAGATGGAAAATGCTGATGACTAAAAGATTTGCCATGAAATTCTGTATTATGGTCAGTTGGGAGCATTTGCCCTTTGTTGATCTAAGAGTAGAAAGATGACCCATATGCTGTCATGGATCAGCACAAGTGTATGAAAACCTGGTATTATTTGATGCAACTTCCCTATGTTAAGTGCTCAGTAAGGACTCAAAAAACCAGGATGCTAACAAGATAAAGCTCCCATGCAGCCTAAAAGCCTCTGAAACAGTGTGACATGCCACAGAACCAAGGCAGGTACTGCAGTTGAAGGAATATGTGACTTGCAATTTTAAAATACATGGAAACTTCTCATTTTTTTTGTGCTCAGCTCCCTGCATTGATCTCAGATTCACAGTTTAAGGGTAGGAAGGAGAATTAGGTCAACCTGACCGATCCCCTGTATGTCCCATTCCCTTACCTTTAGCCTACAAACAGGACAAAAGCCTCCGAGTCTAGCAAGAGGGAGAGAAGTCAACACTTCATCAGAAGTTCATCTCAACTGTTAATCCCCCTCAGAGACAGGTTTTATGTGACTTCTCTAGTTCTGGGCACCAGTCAGCTGTTCTTTCAAAGGGCCCTGCAACTAGGTGGGAAAGGCTGAAATACCTGACATCTTGGGACATTGCTTTGAACAAATGGAAAGAATTGCTTCCCAGGTTAATGGCTGTTCTGACCATCTTTGGTCAGAACTGCCAGTTGCACTTCTTTGCCTTTGGCTTCTTCAACATAAATATATACCTTCATTTATAAAGTTAGAACAAACAGACACAAAACCCCAGTACTAAAACTAGATGCCATTCCACCAACATTTTTCTCCCCAAGGACAGAATAAGTGTACAGCTAAGTGGCAGGTGTAAGCCTTCTTCCTTAAAGCACTACTGAAACGTGTTTGGATAGCAATAGTGATAAGCACTGAATTAAACCACATACATAGCAGAGCCCTGGATATGTACCCATGCAATATCTTCTCAGTTTTCCAACAATTTTCATCATTCTACTGTGTAATCCTTCCAATTTTCTCTACATTGCTTCAAGATGTTGGCACTAGAAAGCCACACTGATGTGAGACTGAGTCTGAAGTAAATGTAAGGGTTACAGACATAAAACTACCTCCTCACCCTGATTCATTACCGCCCTGTTTGTGTCCAAAATCATGGTTGTCTTTTCCAGCTAGGACCTGGCACAGAAAGCTCCCCAGAGCTGCCTGCCCATTCTGACCCCCATGTTCTCACACGAGACTGCTCAGGACACAGCCTCCCTTTGCAGATCACGTTCAGGACGTGCCTTTCCAGATTCATAACTCTTCACTTGGCTGCATGAAAATTATTTTGTTTCAATGGCTCCATTTACCAAACCAACTGCATTATACCATCCTGCCTCTATCAACAGCTACAATCGACCAAACATGTTTTATCTTCACATTGTCAGTGGTGTCATACTTTCTTCTGCATCACTGAGTAAGTGTCAGGCAGAACTAGCTTCTCCCTTCCTCTCATCTGAAGGGAAGGGTCATCAAGTCTACTTCTTTGAAAATGCAGCCTCCACATATCATGTTGCAGAGACTCTTCTGTAAAATGATCAAGCTCTAGCTTAAAATAGCTGGATTATTTGCTCCACTCATCTAAAGTGGCAATGCCAGAACTGTGATCTTTTGATGCTGAAAAACCATTTTCTATGTTCAGCTTAAAGTTAATCTGCAAACAGTTGATTTATTAGTGTGCTAATACTGTCCTTTACCTTAGAGTATCCTTCATCCTCTTTACTATTTATACTGCCACTTCAGTATATTTATTGGATGCTGACTCTCTATCAATCACTACCTTCAGTTCCTAAGCCATTCATATTTTATTAATATTCCCTGGCATTAGATATTAACTGGGTTCTAACGCACTGACTTAAATGCTTTTATACGTAAATGTATCACATCTACAGATCTTTCTTTAAACCAATGATAATCTTCTCAAAGAACAAAATCAGACCTGTTTTAAGAAGTACAAGACATGTTCTGTAACACCAGTTTTCAAGCATGAATAACTTTATATTCACCCAGGATTGGTGTCATGCTACTCAGCCTCTCATTTCCTGGGCCATCCACTTGGCAATTTTCAAAACTGTCCCAATACGATTACTCTTTCAGTCTCCTGCATTTGCTGTGATCCCAAGACTGATTAAAAATGAACATCACCAAGCTAGAGACCTCCTCTCATTCACCTAATGCTCACTATGTTTAATGGGAATGTGCTTTTTCCTTAGCACAGCTGCCAGCAAAACTTTGCTTACCCACAGGGCCCCAAGCTATACAACTGCTATGTGTGTCCCTGGATCCCTACTTGTAGTGCTCAACTTCTGGATAATGAACTTATCCTTTCCCTGCTGCTGGCCCAGACGTCAGCCTCAATGGAAATCAAGAGCACACAGCTCAACAAAGGGAAGCAGAGATGTGACTTTACTGCCCAAATGACCTACTCTTGTCCATGGACAGACAAAAAGGCTGAAGTGAGGAAGCACTTGGGTAGGCATGCAACAGGCTAGGCCACCGCCTCACTCCTACTCTTCTGCTGTGCTGGGAGAGGGAAAAGTGCCTTTAATGTTTTATAAGGCACATGCAGGAAACTCAAGATGCTCCAGTGAGGTCCTGCCAGCCTCACTGTGCACCTGGGACCCTGCCACATAGCACTCAGCACCCGCCTGCCACCCCCATTGCCCAGCCACCCACACTGAGGTCACGCACATCCAGAGGACCCCTGCACTTGTGCAGGTTGGCCAGCCTAAAAATTTCTGTGGGTGAGCAACACTAGTGATTCATGTATTTGAACAATGATGGAGGTAAAAAGGGAAAGGGAAGGGAAGGCACAGGGGTGGGCAGGAAGCAAACCCCAGACACTATTTTCTAAATAGCAGATGTGGCTATTCTGGCTAGCAAACTTCCACTTTAATTTCTAACCCGCAGAGATGGGAAATGATTCATGAAAAATCAACAGGATAAAATTAGCTGGAAGGCAGAGAGATAATTCATGCAACCCAACCGTCATGAGCTGAAGTGCCAGCACTACCAGCAGTGCCTGGCATTTCAGCCTCCGGTGCCCTTCAGTGACTGGCACCTGGCCAGCAATCAGCTCCACATATATTTCCTTAGTGTCTAAATTAGCCCCTCTGAAAGCACATCCATATTCTAACAAGACAGGCTTTCACTTAACACTTTTCTAGAAGTTGCAGCTTTTTCTTTTCCTAAAAAAAAAAAAAAAATTACCTGCAATACTTTGTCTTTTTCTTCCAGTGTCAAATGTTTAGTGGTGTCAGAAGACCGGACAGGATGGACAGGCTCACACACACATCTGTAAGCCATGGCCAAGCTACGCATTAAATTCAAATTGCCCCACTGAGTCAGAAAACTCAGTGCATTTTGCTGGAGCTCCCTTTTCCTGCACAAAGCCAACACCACACTCAAAAGCAACAACCAACTGCTGGTCTGCCTTTATATACATCAATTCTGTATGATGTATAAATTCTGTCACGAACAACAAAACACAATTTCACCCTTGATACAGCCACATGACGGAAAGTTTCTTGAGCAGAAGGTATTACTTACAAATCACAATCCAAATCTCTTTATCCCAAAGGCAGATGAGAAACTGCCACCCTTCCAAGAGACCTCTGGACTTCCAGTAGGCACCTGGTTATTGAGCAATGTCCCTTCCCACCACCCAACTCAAAAGCTTCAGGAATCAACTGTCAAATTGTAAAGCCTCTGCAGCACGGATACCTCTAGAAAGGCAGTGCCAGGTGCAGGGGGATCCCCATTCCATTGGGACCTGTGCGTATAGATGCAAAATAAAGATAAAATCCTGCTTTGGCACCATTTATCCAGTTGGTGCCTGTTCATTTCTGTTGAAGGATGTTACATGACAGTTCCTCTATGCTTGTTACAGTGGTTTCACTCTACTGGAGCTTCAGGACAAGGTAAGTGGCTCCTTTCTTTTTACTTGTTCAGCAAAAAGGGAAAGAATATTTGGGGGAAAATAAGAAGGTAGGAGCAAATCATACTTGTTCCCAAAATTCTGACAAACTAGCTCAATCTTTTAAAAGCACTAATGAACACAGCTGGAAGAATGAGAACAAATCAACAGTTCCACAAAATACATAGGAAGCAAAAGCAAGAGCCATATTTATTTCTCCTCATTTGTACCTCTTGCAGGCCATTAGGAAGATAAGATCTCACAGCACAACAGACATTATTCAGAGCTGGTAAATCTGTCTACAGGTTAGGGGCTCATGTTACTGGCTTGGATGAGTACTGGTTGAGCATGGGTCACACCGACCCTTTTCCTTGGGGCAGGCAGGAGTCCAGATACTCCAGTGTCGGATCTGCCAAGAAATCAGATATCCGTGTGCTGAATGCACCACTACCACCACTTGATCTGCACATTCCCTTCCATAGAGAGAGAGAGGTGTTCAAACCCTGTAGATTGTAACACAGCTAACTAGAAAAAAATTTCCAGCAGGGGCCAAGCACTTCTGGTCCATTTGTGCAACCCCTGCTCTTCAAGTGCATCTTCTACATAAAGGTATTAGGTTGCACAGAAATACCTGGTCCTTTATGCTATGGACAATTTTAAAATGCTGATTAACAGAAGCATGAGAAGAGCCCAAGAACTCATTGAATTCCAGTCCAATAAGCAGAGGGAGCACGTCAGAGTCACTTCACATACAAAAGTCACTGAGGGACTACAAAAGTTCACCAACTACCCTAACAGAATTTCATCACCTGACTAGGAATGAGACCTTGTTAAAAAAAACCAACCAACCACCCATTAAGTCCATCAAACCTAAAGAGGATACATTAGCATCTGATTTAGTTGGTGCAAGCTCTCAACACATCCAGGAGATGCAGTAAGTGGATCCACCATCCTGGAGGGACTGCCTTTGCAACAGCAATGCAGCATTAGCTGGTGTGACTCCATGCCGAGGGTGAGATACCACTACACCCAAACACTAGTCCTTAACTACTTGATTTAGGTAAAATTTCTCAAGGAACAAAGCAACTTACACACATATCATACCTAAGAATGTTCTCTTTCCAATCACGAAGGGAAGAGGAAATTAGTAATTAAAAAGTTTCTTCAAAAGCTGATTGAACTAATTTGATCTCAGAAAAGATAGTCTGCATGCCTCGGTGTGAAATATGACAACTACAGACCATATTTTATTGTTCATAAAAGTATGTTTCTGTCTCATCAGTATTGATTTTTCCTGAAGTCAGTGTCCAAGTGTTTTCATTCATTTCATCTGAAGGAATAAAAAGACTGGACTCTGCGAACTGTGGCATATTTAACATTATCATTAGCCTTTCCAGGCAAGAGGTTTCCAATGTAAAGAAAATAGAAGACCACATGAAGTACTCCAGCAGCCTCAGAAGAGTGATTTTAAAAAACCAAACAACAGCAAACCCCCTTGATATACACAGACATGAGGAAGTCAAGGTTTATAGAAATGAAAGGTGTAAAGAGGAACATGCTGGGACCGGAAAGGTAATCCCAGTCAAACTCATGACGTCTTTCCAGGAAGATGCTATGTACACTTAATCTGCAGCTGAAGAACAACATTTAACTCCACTCAGCATATTATGATACAGCTTATATGATACATTTTCAAAATCAAGCTTCATTGTACCAAAAAAAGAATGTACTGGCCAATATTTGAAAATGATTATCAGCCTGCAAATGCCTGATGGCCCTGACCAATATCAGCTCCAAGTACCAGTCTTCAACACTGAAAGGATGTTAGTGGGGACCACTGAAGCCCCAGATGGCCTGATCCATAGTCAGGAGCCTGGAGAGAGTGCTCTGCAGCATGCAGCAATGACTTGGCTTGGGGGTTGGCAAAGGATGCTCAGTGTATCAGCTCCCCAGTGCGCAAGGCAGGAGCACCACTGACTCTCAGGGGGAGCTAATTACAGCAATTCTATAGCTGGCACACAAGATAATCCCCCACATCACCTCCCATGCACTTTTACCACTCTGTCCTTATACATCTCACCCAGTACCCACACTTAAGTTTCCACCGGCAAAAGCCAGCCCTCAGCTGACAGTGGCACAGGCAGCCTGGTTGAGCCGCTGGGAGTGGCAGCCCTGGTAGGGCTCAATGCCGAGACTTTAGAACAGCAGTCCCTTCTCTGGGACAAGTCACTACAGGCGAAGTAAAACTAGTCTTTCTGAAAAGCCAAAGCATAAGAAGGAGAGAAGAAAGGGGGCAGAGAAACCAAGCCATTTATCAGAGTGTGTTTGAACTGGACAACTTGGCTTATGATTGACCCTTCTGATGGGCCCCTTACTATGGCTGTCCATGACTGAGGGACTGCACTGAAACAGTTCTGCAGTACGCATTACTGATCTCCCTCTGGAGGCTGCCAGTTTCTGCAGCTTAAATCTTAAATTATATGTATAATGTTTTTACCTTTTGACTGCAGGGAAACTGTTCTGAGTCTGAAATGCCAGAGTACTGCCTCCCAGTCCTAAAGGATAACGAGGCATTTGAGCAACAGCTCTGAAGGATACAAACTTTCCTGCTCCCACAAACGGATCAATGACCCAGAAGCATAACAGCAAAGCCTTAAGTGTCAATGTTCTTAATTGCTTGATTGTCTCTCTGCAGAAACATAGGCTCTGACAATTATGTGTAGAGGTTGGAATGGAAGGAGGAAAAATGTCAGTGCTAGTACCACCTTCACTGACTCTAGTGGAAGTCCAAAGCCTATGTGGTGAAGACAGTGACTAGACTTCTAAAAAAACCACATTGCAAACATGATTCTAGATGTCAAGTCAAAATTTATCCCTTCACCTCTGCTTTTTTGCCTCCTTGCTCTCAATCCTCCTGGTCTTTTCTATCAGCATTGTAGTGCCTATCACATGGTGGGCATTATAAAGAAAAGGTTCTCTAATATGGGATACTTGTGTTGCCCTCCTCACCAGACTTCTTCTCCATCCACCTTGGCTGCTCCCATCTTTCAAAGATGCCCCAGAATGGCTGTGTTTTCCATTGCTTTTTGGCCTTTTTTATCTGCAAACTTCCTCCCTTTCCAAAGCACTTTTCCCTCATCTTCTTTTTGAAGATGCCATTAAGGGTGATACAAACCTCTCACCTTATCTCTGCTTTTTCTTTGGGTGGCTGGACTTGCTACGGGAACCCACTTGTACAGGCAAGTTTAACGAGCAGGGATTCCTGAAAAGCAACATTTCACTATGCAGCTTTAGATGGAACATGGCTCTAGAGGTTTTATTTATAAATGCCTTCAGTAGCAGAGAAGAGGTCACGGGAAGAAGGGAAAAGCCTGTGAAATTAAAGCCTTCTTTACTCCACTGCTGAAGAGAGGTCAGTGCAAGAGGAGGCACTAAAACTGTCTGCAGCTGCACAAGAGCTCTGGTCCAAGAAACTTCACCCACTACAACAGAGCCTCAGGCAGGAGTGCTGTACAGACGCACTTGCAATGAAATACACCACAAGCATGACAAGGAGCGAAACATGAAGCAGCAAAGTAAGCATCCCACAGCCAGGCTGCCCAGTGGCAGGCCAGGAGGAATTTTGCCACTTGCTCAATGCAAGCTCAATTGCACGTACTGACTCCCCTTCCCCAGCCTGTGCCTCAAGCAGCTCTCAACCCTGGGGTCCCAAGGGTTTGTGCTCAGGTGATAGACCAGATCAGTCAACTCAACACTGATGCAAGAAGATACATCAAGCATACCCTGATGTGCATCCAACTGACTCCAGATTTCTTAAAAAATGCCAGAAAGCTGCAATCCAAATTGAAGAATAAAAGAGATGTTTGCTTGTTTTTACTTAGGAAAACCATAGGTCTCAGATACACATGTTCCCAATGCAAAAGAGGCATCAGAAGTTCCCAGCCGCACTCAAGCCACTGGGAACAAGAATAGCTACTTCTCACAGCTACCCTGACTTGTATCTTCAGATCAAATTTTAACAGCTTATTTCTTCCTTCTGGAGGACCCCCAGTTAACCTACAGTATTATTATTTATCAAACTAAAAACAAACCCAAAAAAATTTGTCTTTGGGACTATTTTAGTTTCTCCGTGCAAATTTTCACACCTATGTAACAACACTGGGCTGGGAATAACAATTTTAAATATGCTACTCCAAAATGACATGAACATAGGCAGTATTTTAAGAGCTCTGGAAATGGTTTAGTAGCACTTACAGCTGAACCAGCAAGAGACAGGCCCTGCTAACAGCAACTTTAAGAATAAAGAGCTAGGTAAAAGCACGTACTTCTCTTACATAAATGGACATGAGGGAAAAAAAGCTTAAAAAACCGCAACTCCACTTGGGAATTAACCAGCATGAGACAGGAGTTACAAAAGGAAAAAAGAATATTAAAAAAAAACACAGAAGGATAAAGTGTACACAGTACTCTCTATAAAAAGACCTCTCTTGCCTGGGCTTGTTGTTTTTCTCCTCAATATATACATATACTTTAATTCCTGACTCAGGGTGGCAACTTCCACTGACCACAATGCCTGTGGGCCCCCAATCACAATACCAGCCTGCTGCAGTGGAGGAGCCCTCCCGCTTCAGGCTCCTCTTGCAGTACTCATGGACACAACCTTTACACTGCTCCTACCCATCTCAAGCAGGTCCATCACTTTCCAGCAAGGAATACAAGTAACAACCTGCCCCCACCCCATTCCAATTAGATGGACCTTGCCTCAGTTCATAAAAAATAACGTTTCAGAGAAGTTCTTGCTTTTGCCATTACTATTTAAAATCAGGTATCACACTCACAATAATCCTCCTCTTTAATTGTTAAAAAAGTGCAAGTAATTGCTATCGGCAACTAGTAAGGGTCGCATTGAGAGAGTCCCCCATAAACTGGCCCAGAAAACACCATGCCTCCTGCATGGTCCACAAAGATGCTAAAGGAGTAACAGGCTGGTATCCCAAAACCAGAAAGCTCCACACCAAAGCCAGCACTGAGTTGAGAACTGCAGGACTTCCTTCATGCCCCACAAAGAGCCAAAAGGAGCAGCAACTTTTGACATTACTCCTAGGCAGGAGGGAACTGTGACTTCCCCTATCCTGCTACTCCACACTGCAGTGGGATTGGCCAATTCAGCATCTAGCCAAGAGCCAGGGCAACCTTCAGCATCTCCCGTGGCTACCTCAAATCCTCCCCGGTGAGCAGTTCCAGCTAGCCAACCCTTCCTTCACTAACACAGTCCTTCTGCTGGCCCCACCAACAGCCCCGACACTTGAGACACTTGAACTCTTTGCAGGCTGCATGTGATTCAAGAGCCCTACATTGCTCAGCCCTGTGTTAAACTATTCTTTTTTGAGCAGAAGCACCTTTGGTCCGAGCACCCCTTGCAAGAAGCAAACACCCATGAACTGAACACTTTCATTTCCGATTGCAGCCTGCACTTGAAAAAACACACCGTCCTCATCAGACATGTGCATCTGTTGTGGGGTTTATACAAAATCCATCAGAGAGACAGGAGAGTAATTTCCATTTCAGCTTTCACTGCTTATAATCTTGGTGACTGGACAAACAGAAATTTAGGGGACACAAAGCCCCATCCAGTCAGTGAGTTCATGCTCTGCCAGTCTCTCTGGGATTCAAGGGAGTCAAACCTCACCAGCAGGTTTGGATCCAGGGGGCTGCTGGATATTTGGGGCTGGGGCTCTTTTGCTGCTCAACAAAACACTGCACACACCTGCAGTGCTAGAAAACAACCTTATCTTACAGTTAGGCTGGTATTTTTTTAAGCTGGTTCTGCCAGTTCTCCTCCCATTAATGAGAGGCATTAATCACAGGAGAAAGAGGAAGCAACACTAAGCCAACAGTTTTGCCCACAGGCCAGCTTTTTTTTTCTTCTCGGGAATCTGAAAGGCAAGGCGGGAGGCATCTTCCCTTTCCCTTAGAAATACGACAAGGAATACAGGAACATTTACAAGGAAGCTTGAAAGATCCTATAACTTTAAAAAAAATAATAGAGGGGAAAAGGCCCAAGAATATGCATTTGCAGTTTTTCCACGTGAGTTAACAGAGCATCCTGGTTAAGCTATGCGAGGGCAACTCTTCCCTGGAGCTCTGCACGGGGCCCGGGTGATGCTGCAAGCACGGTGCCCGCAAGCAGGGTGCAGCCACTCCCGCTTCCCTCGGGTCCCGAACCCGGTCCCGGTCCCGGTCCCGGTCCCGGTCCCGGTCCCCCGCCCCCGCCCCCAGGAGCGCCCCGCGCGGCCCCGCCCCCGCGTTCCAATGTGGCGCGCGCCCGTCCGCCCCCGCCGCCCATTGGCCGCCGGGCGCGTCAATCACGGGCCGCGCTGGCGGCCGCGGGGCTGCGGGGGGGGCCGGGCGGGCGCAGCCGCGGCGCGGGCGGGAGCGGCGCGGCGGGAGCGGCGGGGACGGGCCGGGCTCCGCGCTGCCCGCCCCGGAGGGGAGAGCGGGGGAGGGGGGTGCGATACTTGTGCCCACGGGTCGCTGCCGCCGCCCCGCCCGCTGCGGGCACCCCTTAATCCGGACCCCCCCCCAGGCTGGGACGGGTCCCCCCCCAGTCGCTCCGCAGCCATTTTCGTGGCCACCTTGGCTACCAGCGAGGCTGACTCACCTCGGCGCTGCGGGCGCGGGGAGCCCGCCTCGGCGTCGGGGGGCCCGCTCCGCCTGGGAGGGGCGGGGGGAGCCCGGCTGGCTGCGCCCTCCCACCCCGCCGGCCCCGCTGGCTAGTCCCAGGCGAGGACGGGTCCCGGGGCCGGGCCGGGCTCGGCGGAGGCGGCAGCGGCGGCTCCCTCCCTCCCGGCCGTGACCACCATCTTATTAGCACAGGAAATGACATGGAGAACGGAAGAGAGGGGCGTTCGGGGGCCGAGCCCGGGGACCCCCCGAACCGGGGGGAGGTGCCGCCGGCCCGCCCGGCCCGGTCCGGCCCGGCCCGCCGAGTCTCTCCCGGGGCAGCGGTGCTCCCGCCTTCCCTCCAAATACCCGAGCTGGGAAAAGAGGAGGGGAAAAAATAGTAAAAACCAACCCCAAAAAGCCGCACAAAGCAGGGGGGGAAAAAAACCCCAAACAAACCCAGAAGAAGCCGAGCAAACCCAAACCGCCCGCGGTTCCCACCTCCTGCTCCCGAGCTGGCGAGTTCCGCGCGGAGCCGCCGGCGATCTGCGCCCGCAGCCACCCGGGGGCTCGAGGGGGCTCCGCAGGACACAAACCGCGCGGGCGGCCCGCGGGCACCGCGCGGGGGGAGCTGCCGGCCGGGGGGGCCCGGCCCGGTGGAGCCGCCGGGCTCCGCTCCGAGCGCTGCCGCGGCCACCACCTGCCACCGCCCGGCAGCCGCCGCGGCGCCCCGCGGAGCCGGGCCCGGACTCGGCAGCCCGCGCCCTCGGGGCCGCCCGCCTCCGGGCGACGGCGGCGAGACGTGACCCCCGCCCGGGGCCGTGACCCCGGCCCGGGGCCGTGGCCCCGGGGCTCCCCCGTCGGCCGGGGGCAGGGGCGGAATTGCCCCTGGCCGGGCGCCCCTCTCACCGGCAGCGCCCCGCGCCTCTGCTCGCCCGTCGGGAGCGTCATGCTCTTCTGTGAGAAAAATGTCAGCACCAGCCGTGTTTCCCTGGCGCTCGGAGTTCGATCATATTTCAAATTACCCCCAAAAAAAGTAATCCACCCAACGGCAACAACAACAACCAGCCCTACCCTCGAGATCTGTGCAGAAATTGCGGGCAACATGATGGATGACAAAAAAGTAGGCATAATTTAATAAACAGAGGAAGCATGTCTCACCAATAAAACAGATTCTAAATAAAACCATCTGCAAGCATTAAATTTGAAACAATGCAAACTCTTCAGCTGCTCTGCCAAAAGAGGCACAACGGGGGGTAAAAAGAAGGATAGATAAATAGCCATAATTTTCCAGTTTCTTTGGTTGACAATGGGCTTGTATGCAAACAGGGCTGTGGTGACAATGTGCCCACTTAGATATTTGAAACTACTTCCCTTTTTCTGTAGCCCTGAGAAACACCATTTTATGCAGTCCTGAGAAATAAAACCCTTTCCTCATACCCTCCACCCTGAGGTGCCTACTATAAAAGAGTGGTGTGAAGCAGAGAATAATTGAGTCAGGACAAAAAGTAAAAAAGGACATAGCCAAAGCACAACAGAGGCCTGCTTCTGCCATCCTTGAGCTGCTTCCATTGCTGTCAGTGAGCATTGAGGGGTGGCAGAACTTCAGGGTTAGGTCTTGATGTATGACTAAACTACCTGGCAAAACAATAGGGAAGGTAATCAACTTGGGTTCTAAACAAGCTTGCTTTGCAAAGGCAGCCAGTGTGGCACGGATGATTATTCAGAAGTTCAGAGGAGTATAATTTGCCAGATCTCCAGCTGTAATATACTTTTTGTTCCCCAGTCCTAACCTCTGGGGAGTGGATTCCTTCTCAGAGGAAAAGCGTGCTCTGTAATTTTACCCCTTCCAGTAATTGCAGATAGATGGACTTTGAGGCACTTGCACTTGCCTGGGAAAGATACTATAAGCTGTCAGCACCTTCAAACTCCTCAGAAATATTAGAGATCCTAATAAAGCTGCCCTAGTTTGCAGTTTCTGTCTGTGTGCTGAAATGTGTGAGAACACTAATCTGGCAGTAAGTACAACAACGGGTTTGTAAATATGATTGATGAATGAACTGAGAGAAAAAATAATAATTAACAAACCAATAAAAATTAGGGCAGTAATACAAATGCACACTGAACGCCATGCTAATTTGAAGTAATAGTTTAGTTGTAGGTGCTGTAGTCAAAGGCTCTAAGAGCAGGCTCAAAGGGAGGCATAAAGCTTTTATTTGTAAAGAAAATATGTAAGTACAATATAAATAACAGCTATTATGTCTTCTTGTAGACACAGGCATGCTAATTTATTGAGAGGGAGTTGCATTGTCTTAATGTGTGTCAGTCGCCTTAATATGTTTAATACTCAGGTGTGTTGGGTTTGTGTGGCAAGGTTTGGGTTGTGGGGGGGCAAAGGGGTGGCTTCTGCCAGAAGCTTCCCCTGTGTCTAATAGATCCAAGACAGACCGCTGCTGGTCAAGGCCAAGTCCATCAGCAGCTGTGGTAGTGCCTCTGGGATAACGCATTTAAGACGGAGGAAAAAATTGCACAACAGCAATTGCGGCCAGAGAGATGAGTGAGAATATGTGAGACAAAGAGCTCTCCAGACACCATGGGCAGTTGAAGGAGGAGGGGCAGTAGGTGCTCCAGATGTCAGACAAGAGGTTCCCTGGCAGCCTGTGGAGAAAACCATGGTGAGGCCAGCTGTGGCCCTGCAACCCATGGAGGTCCATGTTGGAGCAGATATCTACTTTTTCCCTCTGAAGGATCCCACACTGGAACAGGTGGATGTCCAAATCAGGCTATGGCCCCATGGAAAGCCCACACTGGAAGCAGGCTCCTGGCAAGACCTGTGGACCCACAGAGAGAAGAGTCCTCAATGGAACAAGTTTCCTGGCAGGACTTGTGACCCTGTGGGGGACCTGCACGACAGCAGTTTGTGAAGAACTGCAGCCCATCAGAGGGACTTCACACAGGAACAGGGAAAGAGTATGTGGAGTCTTCCCCTTGAGGAGGAAGGAGCAGCATAGACAACTTCTGAACTAACCACAGCAGTGGCCCACTGGCCACCTCTCCCATTCTCTTCTCTCTCCCCTCTCGCCATCCCCCCCTCGCCCCGCCCCCTCCCTCCCCTCCCCTCCACCGTTGGAGGGGAGGAGTTAGAGAATTTAGGAGTAAAATTAAGCAGGAAGAAGGGAGGGGTGGGGGAAGGTGTTTTAATATTTAGTTTTTATTTCTCATTGTTCTATGCTGATTTGATTGGTAATAAGCTAAATTTCTCAAGTTGAGTCATTATTGCCCTTGATGGTAACTGGTGAGTGATCTCTCCCTGTCATTATCTCAAGCCATGAGCCTTTAGTTGTACTTTCTCTCCACTGTCCAGTTGAGGAGGGGAGTGATAGAGCAGCTTTGGTGGGCACCTGATGTCCTGCCATGGTCAACCTACCACATCAGGAAATAAAATCCCGGTGAAGAAGATGTATCTTTTCTGTCTAGAAACTTATTATGAAAGGAACACAGTGCAAACTTGTACTCTCTCTGCAAAAATGTTACCTTTGGGGCTTGGAAAGGCTCCCCTTCTCCAACAAACTGCCTCTTCACTTACTAAGAAGATATAGGATTAATTTTTTTAATGAGTGCATTCAGCCTCACTCCATAACCCACACCAATTCCCCTCTGTCTGACAGGCTCTCAGAAAAAAAATTCACAAATGGCAACATTAGTAAGGAATGAGGTAATTAGGTGTCCACTTTCCAGTATTATACCGTCAAATCTGTTCCTCTATGAAATGCTGGATAGTCTCCTGCAGAGGCAAAAAGGTTCTTCTACTGACACAGAGCTTTTAGCCTGTAGTATGAAAAATAATGTGTGTGAAAGTGGATAAAACTGAATTGAATTTGTCAACAACCACGCTTAAATGGTCATCAGAGCTCAAAGTGCTGGGAGTCGGCAGGTACATCTGCAGGTACATCTGTCGGCTGTGAAATTCAACCCCTGCAGCAGAAGAGGCTGGATGTATTTTGTGCAATGAGCATATCATTCCCTAAAAAGGCCTAGTGGCTCAGGCTCAACATTGCAAAGAGAGTGGAAGTCAGGACCCATTCTGGAAGTGGGGTGATGGGGGATGCCTGACTGTCTTCAGCGGGGTGCCTAAGGAAAGGCAGAAAAACATACGGATTCTTCTGCAAGCTGTTGCACACAGCAGCCCTGGCATTGCTGAACATTCTCTTGTTTAAGATTGTCAACATCCTACATAACCACGTCAATACCAAGAGGCTGACATCTGCTTCCCAAGCTTCAAGGAAGTAGTTGCTTGGGGCTGAAGTTTGTCTTCCTCCAGGAAAAGTCACTCTGCTGCAAATAGAAAGGTTAATCCTACTGCTACCTTTCCTACACACAGAAAAGATTCAGATTTGCAGGACCACTGTGCTGATGCTCTCACTCATTGTTAACTGTATTTTAGCATTAAAAACACTGGTAAGAAGCCACACAAAAATTAGGTACATTTCTCTTCCACACTGATGGGTTGTTGGATGGTGAAATAGAATACAAATTTTTCCCTTTGAAAATCTGCAAATGTCCCACAAAAGAAAAGGAAATTACATGACTGAGAAGGAAACTCGGCCAGAAACCCATAGTTACAAATTACTGTAGCAGGGTGGGACAGGCACTGAAAGAGGTGCAGGGGAAGAGCTCTTTAAAGAGCATGTAACTGTGCAGAGCTGCAGCTTGTGTTTTTATTTCTGCTGTACAATAGAAACAGCAATGACCTTTACTCAGCAGTGCTGGGTCTTTTTCCTCATCATGCTATATGAGTCTTCCACTGTTATTGGTAGAAGAATATGAATCCTTTAGCAATGAGTGCTCTCCTTGAAGTTTATGGGTGTCACTGGAATAAGCCTGATGAACCATTCCACAAAAAGGCAGATACACATTGCTGAGTTCAACTGGTAAGCAAGAAACTTTTTGGTGCAACCTTCTACCATTCACTCTGTTCTCCAGGCTCAGTTGTGCCACTGAGCCTGCTCACCCCGGAGCCACAGCAGCTCTGGTGCTAATAAGGGAGCGGGAAAAGGCACTTATAGAAACAGCGGGGAGAGAGGGATGATCCTGCCTGGGGTTTAGCATAGTATATGGAGCCAGCCCTTCCTGGGAATGCTGTAGAGCTATATGGGTAATTGAGGGTGTGGTCTGATGATAGAGATAGGGCGATGCAGCAGGTAGATAGAGCCACTCCAGCAGTCCTTAGGCTGCTCTCTCTGAGCTGGATGCCTAACCCAGCAGAGAATTAGCCACGAAATTGCCAACATAAGCAAAAAGAGGTGGTGGGACCATGCTATTGGCGGAGAGGAGGAAAGCTGGACCTTTCCCTTGGCAACAATGAACCAGGCATCTGCACCTCTGAGGCAGTGATATCTTTAGGATTTCCTGCTCTGTGGTGGGTGGGTGCTGTCATGGCTGCCCAGCCCTGGCTGTGCTGACAAGGCTGTTTGCAGACCATGAACTGGAGCAGAAAGCTGAACTGGTTTCACAGAACCAGAATATTCTGAGTTGGAAGGGACCCACAAAGATCATCAAATCCAACTCTTTAGTGAATGGCCTGTATGGGAATCAAACACATGACTTTGGCATAATTAGCACCATGCTCTAACCAGCTGAACTAGTCTCAGGGTCATAACCCACCAAAAGAAGAAGAAAGCTGCTTAGTTATCATAGTATTGGTACCCAGATTGGTGCCCATGCCTCAGGCTGCAGGGATGGCAGCGGAATGAGCACTCGAATCATAGCCAGAAAGAAAGAGATTAAATCACCTAGCCCAAAACTTGTCCTGAAATCTTTTGGACTAGAGGAGGCACATTCAAATAGTGCCTTTTTCAAACAATAGGATCTGAGAATTTGCACTGGTATATTTTTAATGAATAACCAGAACTGCTTTTCCATATGAAATGGTCTCTCCGTAGCTGGCCCAAAGACTGGAAAGTGAGGAATGTCTCTGCTCACAAGCACTTCAAAATGCAGTGGTTTGTTTCTAGGCATCCATCACATGTTTTGGCAGTCCACAGGAATGTGCACTCCTGTATATCACAAGTAGCTGCCCTGACTTGAGCCAAATAACTTGTGTTTAACTATAAAGCTGTCTTTAAGAAAGACACTGAGTTCTGATCTGCAGAAATCAAGAGATAAAGAATTTATCTTTCCCTTTGTCGTCACCCCTCCTTATTATGAATCTGGGCTTGGACTCTCTGTATGAATTTGGCTGCATTCACCTTCTAGCCACTGGTTCTTTTTATACTTTTCTTTATGCTTTGATACATTCTCAATATTTTCTTCCTGGGAAGGTATTATCTAGATTGTCATCTTGTCAATTCAAAATATTTCTTTCTGCTAAGTTAAGAAATTTTTCTTAACAAAAGTTATTTATTTTTACCAGTCCTTATATTGTTTTCCTGTTTTTTTGTGTGAACCCCGCTCAGTTTTTCAACATCCTTTTCAAAATATGGTTCCCTGAACTGCCCCCTGGCTATATAGGATCCACTTAACCAAAAATACACGTATGCATTTATATACAAATATCTCTACAGCTTTGCTTTCAGGATCATCATAGTATTTTGTCATGTCATGAAACTGCAAGTTCCTCATGAAGCTGTTTGTCCTTTTACCCTTTACAGAGCTGCTGTTACCCAGGGGATGTTCCTTCACCCCTTGGGAATGGCCTGTCCTTGTACTGCCATGCATGGCACTGCACACAAAATCCCTTTCTGGGAGTGGGTCCGTACTTCTCACATCAAGCACTCCCAGATCAGGTAGCATAACACCTCCTCTTCCCTAGTTTGCTAATCTTGATGTCACGTGTGAATTTTATCAGCAGTAATTTTATATTTAGTTTTCTGGTCTTTGACTAAAATACTGAATGGGTTAGATGTAAATTCTTCTTAGAAAGTCCTACAATATCACCCATTTGCTGGGGGTTCTCCATTGACAATTTAGACTTGAGATCTGGAAGGAACCAGTACTTCATCTAGTTAATTGGTGCATTATTAATATAAATCATACTGTTCTGGATTGATTACAATGTCATCTGTAGTATGTTACCAGGTTCTACATGCTGACAATACTTATTGCTTATTCCTATATGCCGACAATTCTCATTCCTACCCCAGGGGTACAAACTCCCTGCATTGGCTTCTAGGATGGAGAGAAAATAATTCTTCTCTTACAAACAGCTGACATGGGTTTTGTTTCTTCAGGATAATGAATTTGAGTGTGTAACCCAGCAGCTCCTTCCATGCAGCTAGCAGAGCAGCACCCTGCTTGATCCACGTGGGCACTGGCTGCCTGGTTTCAGCCCCCGTGTGGCACTGCAGGTCCAGCTTAGTGCTTACTTCTGACCGCACTCTGGGTAGTAGGACCCCAATACACTCTGCTCCTCTGTCCCAATGTACTGAGAACGTTGTTGAGAAGAGAACTGGGAATGCTTTCAACTCTCTCCTGAGATCCATGGCATCGTCTGTGGCATTGGGGGAGCTTCAGATACTACTACACCATTGTTTTGGCTCTATATCTTCTTCCGGGGATGTTTATACATTTGTTACCAGTTGTTTATCTACTGCAGTACCTGGAGACAGAGATCCCAAGAAGACAACACAATTTGAGAGAGGCTGTTGTTGTTTCAGCCCAAGTCTTGCAGTACATGTTGACCTTCTACCCATTCTTCTTACCAGGGAGTCACAGCTACTCCCAGCTGCTTTTGGGAAGGCTGGGGTGGACTTTTATGATGCTTGTTGCATCATGAGAAGATGGCCCTTGTAGGCAGCTCCTCCAGTTCGACTTCAAGACAGTCAGATGGAATGCCTTCTGCACACATCATTTATTAGTATTTCATTTTATTGGTAGGGCAGTATTGTTGCACTTCCAGAAACACTAACATGGTGTGCTACAGACAGTCTCTGCTACAGTTATCTACTAGGTGGTGTTATCCTTAGCAGGCTATTTTATTAAAATAAATAAATACAAATTCACAATCAGATCAGAGAGCTCTAAAGCAAATAGTTCCAGAAGATTTTCACAGGCAGAGCCTCTGCCATTCACTGCTGCATCGGCATATTATGTTACAGGCACTACATTAAGAGAACATGATCTATAAATCTCAGGATTCTCCCTTCCAAATTAGAGACAGGTAGATCAAATTTAACTCTGAATTAAAGTTTTATTTAAAGTAGCCAAATCAATCTACATCAAATAAATATTTCCATGTGATTTTGAAGTCCTAGAGGAAAAAAAAAATGAAGATTTTTGTAGCAAGTTATTTCCTGCTTGTTTTGTTGCAGTTCAAACCATTTCATGTTGTTCTAATGCATCAGTCTGAAAATTATTGTGACAGGAAGCTTATAATAAACAAAAAAGCAAAATGACTTTCTAGACTTTACTGTCCCTAATGAGAGGAAAATTGGATATAATTATAAACCTTTGATTTTTTTTAAAAACTAATCTCAGCTGTTGATAATAGCATAATTGAAGATGATCAAATTGCTTGTAAAAAGAGCATTTACTTAAAGGGCACCATATTGCACTTAACCACAGTATTGAAGAATGTAAAGGCAAAAGAACCTTTAATTTTGCATTAAAAACAGAATCTGAAGGAAAACTGTGGTAGGGAACTACAGTGCTGCCTACTCTCATGACACTTGGTATTTTCCTTAAAGCTTCTGATTACATGGGTTTCTCGGCTTTCATTTTAAAAATAGTGCTTTCTTGTCCTCTGGCTAAGAGGCTGCAGAAAGCCTGAGCTTCTGTACAAAATATTTAAAGATTCCTAAACTAGAACTAAATAAAAGGCAGCCACCTTTTTATTATTACTTTAAATGTCATGATTATAAAGGTAATTCTGGCTGCTCAGTTGTTGGCTTTTTGTTGTTGTTGTTGTTGTTCCTGAACTCTGCAGTCTGCCAGTTGTCCTGCCTAAGGACAACCTAAGTCAAGAACCACTTTTTTGTGTTCTGTGTTTGATTAGCACTTGGGTCATCTTACAGCCTCTACATCTTCCATTAATGAGAGTAATAGTAAGGACTAATACAAGTAACAACAATGACCATGATGCAGGGCAGTTTCAAAATATACAAATTGCTTTATTCGAAGCATGAACACTAGAAGTATTGAAGTTGAAGAAATCCATCAAAAAAGACCCACTGAGCTGAAAACAATGTTTCTATGCATACAAATCACATGGATAAGAGATTTCAAAAAATACCTTTAAAAAAAAAAAAAGTAAAGATTCTTATCTCAGTTTCTTTGCCTGTTCCTTTTTATGACTAAGCTTCATTTTTAAGTGGGGCTAAAATATCATGGGTTTGCCCAATGAGAGCTTTAGTTTCCCTCAAAGGCTGAATACTATTTTTCTTTAGTAACATTGTCAATTACTTAAGCTTATGGAAGAAAAGGCAGTTTGGTTAATACAAAGTGTCAAAAGTGTTTCCAATAACAATTTCACTATAAATAGATACAAACAAGAGGAAATCAGTAAAAGCTTCGGGGTTTTTGATTTTTTTTACTATCTCAAGTTAAAACAGAACCAATACTTAAAAAAATTTTCGCTGAAATGGATTTTCCCATCTTGATCAGCTGTAAGACCATTTGGGCAAAAGAATGCCTTACAAGCATGGGGTAGACTCCATGGATTTTCCTACTATGATTTTATCTTTAATTTTCACTCAGTTTCATCCAGATTTGTGCGAAAATCATGTGTCATGGTTTTATAAGTAACACTTGCAGTAGGAGAAAGTTGGAGGAGGTATTTTTTCCCCAATTTACTTTGTGAATAAGTTAGTACGTTGTTTATATTCTGTTTCGCTGTGTGGCTTATATGGGCACATAGGCGCCTTCGCCTGTTTGTGTGGGTCTCTCATGAACTGAGAGAATGCCCAAGCCGCCCCTCTAACCCTTGCAGGTTTGAAGACTCTATTGCCTTCAAATCATGTTTTCAAACTGGCCGGTGCCGAATATTTTGAACACCTTTCCCGTGCCCTGCGTTGCTCGCTCTGTTGGCCCCCCGCAGCCGCCGAGCTGCAGGCTGCCCGCCAGGCCAGGAACCCAGCCCCATCCAGGGAAAACCCAGGGGCTTCACTGACCGCCACTGCCAGTGGTGGGGCCGTGCGGGGCGTGCGCCTTCCCAGCCCGTCGCTCCCTCCTGCTCCTCGCTGGCAAGACCCGCGCCCGGCTCCTCTCCCGGCAGGGCAGGCGCCCCTTCCGCCGAAGTGCGGGGCGCGGTCCAGCTCTGCCGCAGCTCGCCCAGGCATTTCCAGTCCTTATTCCGACGTTATGTTGCCTATTTCCCCTGTTTACCCCTCGCTTACCCCGCCAGCGGGATGTTCCTTTTTACAGGAGCCGCGCTTCCCCCGCCCTCTGCCGGGCGGCCCCGGCGCTGCCGCGGGCGGGTCGGGCTGTGCGGGGGGACTGCACCGGCCTCGGGCCCCGCAGCGCTCGGCGGGACCCGCAGCACGGCAGCCGGGGCCCCCAGCGCTCCTCGCTGCGCCGGGGACGCTCAGCTGCCCCTGCAGTGCCGAAACGCGAGCAGCAAACAGGCCGATTTGGGGCTTATTAGACAAAAAACAGGTGTGATTGTCTTGTCCCGTCCACTGCTTCAAGCCGAACGGTACAGAGAGCTTATTGCAGCCCTGAATGCTTGAGGGGTGCAATAAGAGACTTTCTGTCAGGGCCTATAGTGACAGGGCAAGGGGGAATGACTTTAAACTGAAAGAGAGTATGTTTAGGTTGGATGGTAGCAGGAAATTTTTTACTGTGAGGGTAGTGAGGCTCTGGAACAGGTTGTCCAGAAGAGCTGTGGATGCCCCATCTCTGGTAGTGTTCAAGGCCAGGTTGGATGGGGCTTTGAGCAATCTGGTCTAGTGGAAGGTGTCTCTTGGAATTGGAATTAGATGATCTTTAAGGTCCCTTCCAACCCAAACCATCCTATGTTTTTATGATTCTATGAAAATTTTCCATCTGTTTATACATGACCTAGATTAAAACCAATTTTATTTTGGGCTGCAACAGAAATTTAATTGCCAATTCCCTCTAGGCCACTCAGTTACCATCACTACCAATAAACAAAGAATAAAGGAGGTAATGAAGTGTTAGAAGATGAGTCCACTCACTTTATGCTCCATTAGGAACACATTAAATGTTTGCCAAAGATTTAAACCCCCAACACTTTAAACAAAACCAATCTTTCTTCAGGTTTCCTGGAGACTATGCAGGCAGAACAGCAGCTTTAGAGTGGGATCTTGCAAGGCTTTCCCTAGAACTCCTCCTTCACCTGAAGCGTAGCAATTAAAGTGTAGTATTCTTTCCACAAAGGAGAGCATTGTTTCTCTTACCTTTGGTGAATCAGCAGGTGCAGACTGATTTGTGAGTAAAGCTACATCTCTAAGTGTGAAGTTTTTCATATTTTTCATACCCAAGCTAATTTCCAAGGAAGATAGCTCCCTGAGGATCAGAACCAAGTCAGAGCAAGATGGCATTGTTGGGAAGGTATTTTTGGACTGTAACAGCCTGTATCAGAGAGAGAACAATGTAGGGTAAAGCACTGGGGAAAGAAAAGCACTGATAGAAAAGTGTGGGGTGTGGAAATACAGGTATCACATCACACAGTGATGCTGAACCCTGCAAAGCCCCTGTCGACCCAGTGCTGCCAATCTCTCAACCAACATCAAAGCCTTCTGGATGGCAGTCTCAGAGCTCCAATTGCCCACGTGGGCGGCTGGCTCACGTTACTGTAGTGAAAACATTTTCTACATAACTGAAACAATCCAAAATCACTCCCCTTTTTAAGTTTGTAGTATCATAGAATCATACAAAGATCATTTGGTCCAACCTTTCTTGCCAAAAGCATGATCTAGACAAGATGACCCAGCACCCTGTCCACGCCCAAATCTTAAAATTGTCCAATATTGGGGAATTCACCACTTCCCTGAGGAAATTATTCCAGTGCTGATCGTTCTTGTTGTTGAAAATTTGTCCTCTTGTGTTGGAATCTCCCCAGGAGTAACTAGTACCTATTCCGCCTCATCTTTACCATGTGACTCCTTATGAAAAGGGAATCTCCATCCTGTTTGTATCCACCCTTTAAATATTGGAACATGGTGATAAGATCTCCCCTAAACCTTATTTTCTCAAGGATGAACAAACTCAACCTCTCCTCACATGACAGGCTTCCTGGTCCTTTGATCATCTTCCTGGCCCCTCTCTGCACCATCTCCAGGCTGTTCACATCTTTATTTGCACAGTGGAGACCAAAACTGAACCTAGTATTCCAGGTGTGCCCTGAGAATCACTGCATGGAGTGGGATGATTTCTTTGTCTCTCCTGGTGATACCCTTCTTGATGCAGCCCAGCATTCCATTGGTTTCTCTGCCGCATCATCATGCTGTTCACCCATACTGACACCCGGGTCCCTTTCCACATAACTGCCACTCACCCAGGTAATTCCAGCCTGTGCTGCACTCCTGGATTATGTTTTCCCAGGTACAAGACCTTAATTTTGTCTTTGTTGAATTCAATTTGTTCTTTATTCTTCTTCTGCTTTTGGTTGGCTCTGTGCAAGAGCTACTCGGAAGGTTTGGGTTTCTTCGTGATGCAGTCACAGCATGACAGATGATGCCAAGAGGAGGGTCCTGAGCTGGCCTGGAGCTTGCTAACTCAAGCACTAGAAACAGTCTGTGGCAATGCAGATCCCAGGGTGGACCACTGCATGGTTAGGTACTATCAGGACACTAGTTAGTTATTTTGAAGTTATTTCCACCACCTATTATAGCAGAAGGAATCCTTCCTGAAAGTCAGTGTGGCTTCAGAGCCAACAGGAGCACCACAGACATGATATTTGTCCTCAGACAACTGCAAGAGAAGTGTAGGGAACAGAACAAAGGTCTCTATGTAACCTTTGTCGACCTCACCAAGGCTTTTGATACTGTGAGCAG
>NW_016690181.1:5150684-5156189 GCF_001604755.1 Lepidothrix coronata
GCCTGGAGACACACCACCTATAACGCAGCTGTCTCCTTCGAGAACACACGCAGGATCACTCTAGAGGAAAAAAGGCAGCGCAGAAAGAACCGTGTATTGCAGAATACACCATCTAAGGAGTCTTTCTGCTGCGCCTTTTGCAATCGGATATGTCTGTCACGTATTGGCCTCATAAGCCACCAACGTGCCTGTAGCAAATGTGGATAGAGTCTTCCCAAATCTTTGTTCGTGAAGCCTCGCCATGACAATGACAATTTCCACCACCTTTATACTACAACACAGTTCACTTCCATGTCATCTTTCTCTATGCCATATGACCAACTAATACGATTTCCCACACACCACAGCCCCTGAAGTGGTCATTCTGGTTTTAAAAACAGGAGAATATGAACTGTATTTCATCAGACATCCAGAGCCAACATATACTACGCTTATGCTATTTTGCATTTTAAGTTGTTTTATTTGTTAATTTTTTACTACTGGAAATGAGTTTTAGGCAACCTCTTTGTCCTTGGGAACACAGATTCATGATGTACTTGGCTTTTGTTCTCCACTTTACTGTTTTCATTCTTTGTGTTGTCCAGACCTCTGTTATGGCACTATTTCTCCAGCAAGAGGCATGCGAGGTCTTCAGCTGAAGCCTAAACCTGCTTCACCGTGGCTTGCTGGGTTCTTGGCAAAGCTGTTTCTTGAAGTCCAGAGATGGCAGGTTTCTGTGCATCTCTGAGTCATCTAGAAGGACTGAATCAAATGAATGCTCAAGATACATTGACAGCCTGCTCTCTGATGCTACTCCCATGTGATAGTTTACACCAGTTGGGGTCAAAGACTGGCAGATTTGGAGCAGATGTAAAAATAAAGTGTTCCTCTTTCATTACTGTTTATGCATTTACAGGCATTCTGGATACTTGCAGTGGTACAACGTGGTTACATTCCATTTTGTAAGTATGTATCTGAAAGCACAATTTCACAGACATCGGTACTGAAAGATGACATTTTTCCTCTCATGTTCTGAGCAGCAAGCTGATCTCTTGTAACCTCAAAGCAGCTACAGTCCTTCTCAAGACAGTGTCAGTGAATATGGCAGAAGCCCTGAACATTCCTACTCTGATCAACATTTACTGGGAGGTTTGGGCACGGAGGTTTGGATTTCGGTTCTTCCTTTCTTTGTGTTCTTCCAGGTCCCCAGTGACACAGCTGTGCTGGAAAAAGTCATCACCAAACCTGAGGGCACAGGCACTCATGGGTTATCTGCTAGCTGCATGCACCATCAACAGAGTGTAATGTATTTAGTTCAGGCCTGGATGGTGGTGCAGGGGTGATGGGTGGCGGGGGAACTGTAAAAGGGCAAAGCATTCCTCCGCTGAGCAGTTAGAAGCACCAGGATGGGTGGCAGAGGAAGGTACAGCCTCAGCTGAGGCAGTGAGTTGCTGGTGTGCTGTTGCTGAGTGAGGGCTGACCCAGAACCTGACAAGTAAACCAGACCCAGGCAGCTAAACTTCTGCATTTCTGCTCCCAGCTGTGGTATCCAAGACATGATGTAAACATGTAGACAAATTCTGATCTGTGGTACCATGTAAGTCTGTGCAGAGGAAAGCAGAAGGATTCAGCCAATGGCAGAGCTGAGAGGTCTGTAGCTGTGACTGGTGTTGTCACTTTTCAGTTCCCAGAGTAAATCTCATCAGACTTTTTCCAGGTTGGGGGGAAATTTCCTGTTACGATTATTTTTCATTCATACTATTCAAACTTTGACAGAGAAGCTGAACCTGTCCTTTGCAATGCCTACATCCTCTCTGACTTCATTCTACTATTCTCTCTCCCACATGGTGAGATAGCTTGGACCAACTGCCTGCTTTTTTGTAGCCACAGATAGGGCAACTTTCTGAAAAACTGCTGGGAGAGGAGAGATCATGCAAACAATACTTATGGCAACAGAGTAAGAAGCGTTGGGCTGACTAAGCTTCACTCCCCTGGGATCAGACTGATTGTCACAGTTAAGTGGGACACATTTCTCACTCTCCCGGTGCCTCTGAAATGGAGGGATTTGTATTGTTTACTGAGATTCGTGTGTTGGGCACTGGCACTGCCTTAGGTTCAGTAACCACTTGCATTTAATCTTTCTGTCAAAAGCTGGCAAAGCTTTTTCCCTAGGCCCATGTTTATCTCTCGACCTGGGGAAGCTGATGTAACAGGTAGGTAAGTCAGCCGTCTTATTCAGGAAACTGCATTCAAAGGGAAAAAACTATATTTGGAGCTTGACAAGAGCGAGTATCAAAAGAAGTAGGAAGTGTACATATACATGAAAGAGAGCAATGCATCTTCTTTGGCAGTGACACATACACACAGTCACACACATAGAGGCACACACACACACACAGATGATTTCCTTGCACCACTCCCAGTGCTTAGGAAATTTGAGGGTTTCTATTTTCTGTGAAAGTATATTAGCATACCTCAAAATACAGCCCTTTCAAGTGTCCAGGTCTTCCACCATTAGCAAAAGCTACTCCTGGCCTCATGGAAAAATGAGGACAGGACCATGTTATTTTTCATGTCTGAGTGCACAGCCTCAACCTCTTCTGTGGCAGAAGCCATAGCCATATGCTACCTAAGAAACTTTGAGCAAGAAGAGGGAGTGATCACCACAGATCAACCCAGACAGTGGAGAATAGGCAGGCAAAGGTTAATGTCATTTGTTTGGAGCTGCAGACTAGGCAGTGAAACTGAAAGTAATGTATTTTTAGCTGTATTTAACTTTGGTTTAACCACTTGACCCAGGTCCAGACATTCCAGTTTATTAGGGAATCTTTGGTGTCAGATACCTGTGAGAACGGTGACTGGAAGAAGAAAAGGATTATAAGGAAACACAAAGACCCCCGAGTAACTTTTGTGATATCAAGGGAAGGTGTGCTTTTTGTTTAAATGGACACTTTCCTCATGTTCTTCATTTGTTCCTCATATTTAAATTATCAGGTAAGAACTGTAGTCTGTACAGCCGCTATAAATTTAAACTAGTTCTGATCACATATGTTTTGACGGCCCCTAAATTTTCATCTTCTTAGCTAAATTAATGTATACATCTCAGAACAAGTCTTCCCATGTCAGGGATACAGGGAGCACAGGGTGCCAGCCTGGAGCCTGCTCTGTTTCCCTCCAGCCGTTCAGGTTTAAAGCCTGATGCAGGATTGAGGGAGTTGTGGCAGTACCTGCCTAGCCCAAACCATGCCATGCAGGCTGCAGGCAGGGTACAGCAAGGCCCACAGCACCACTGGTGCCTCTCACAGGAGAGCAGCAATGCTTTCTGGAGGTTTGGGGACAAGTTTTTCAGGGTGAAGAATAACTTTTAACACTGTGGTCGTTGAGCCCATGACACTCATTGCTTATGCTGTTTCTTGTTGCTGCCAGCAGCAGGCAGGCACTGCTCTCTTTGCAGGTGGAGGCATGAGTCACAGACAAAGTGATGTGGCCAAAATCACAGAGGAAATCTGCAAGCAAGATTTTTTTCCGTTTCAGCTGAGTGCCCAGCCTTGGGCTGCATAAACATCCTCCCTAATGTGTGAGCAGATATCTGTACATGTGGGTACCCGCCACTGCCCATCCTCCAACAGAGCCAGAAATGTACAACTGCATCACAAGGCTCATGTTCCAGCAATTAAATAAAATTTTCTTTTCACTCCAATGGTAAGAGGATCTGTGCTTTCTCCTCCTATCAGTACAAATCCTAGCAAATACGGTGAAGTCCTGGGTAGCTGGTCTTGTTGAAGCACAAAAATGTGGAGTGATTATTATCCTGGAAAGAGATGAGGCCTAAAGAAGGTGTCTGAATTATTCAACTTTCTCTAGTGTAAAGAGTGTTTTTTTATTCTGCTTCACAGTCACCTGCTGGAATTATTGTGGGATTAAAATGGAAACAAATTTTGGCCTTTACACTTCCCTGTAAAGAAAGAGAGGCTTGGATATGCTGTGCGAAGGAGCTTGCTAATAAATGACCCAAATAAGCATTTGTTATGCCCAGGAATGATTTCTGCCTGCAGCCTGCAGGCACATGGACAATCATGGTCTTCTCCCATGAGAGCCCTGAAAGGAAGCAAAGGTAAACTAAGACAAGGCAGTGCCCAGATTCTCTGTGCAGCTCTCTGCCTTGGCAACTGAAATATTTAGGGGTTACAGATCAAGACTGTTGAGAAATATAGTTCATTCTTTGAAGATTTAAAGAACTGTAAGGAGGAGCCAGTCTGCGGGGTGATACCATTTTTTCCTCAGGAATGGAGAGGATGGTAATCTTTGATCTGATCCATTTTCATGAACAGTAAAGGGATTTAGAAGCATTTTTGCCCTGCTCCTACTGAGTGAAACCCTAGCAGAGGGAGGAAGAAAGGAGACATTTATTGCTGCTACTGGCCTGGAAACTAATAGAGGGGGATGGGGCTCTAGTAGGAAGCAACTCATGAAAATTCCCACAGCAGTAACAATAATGCACTCTACCCCCTCCTGAGCAGTTTTCAGCCTGGAGAGGCTCAGAGTCATTTGCTGAGTTGGGCTGAACAGCATGAGCATCACTGCCATGGTCAGATGGTCGATGGTCGACTTCAGTAGGTCTGCTCACCAGCGGGGGAAGGATGCCAAAACAAAGTCTTGGTGTCCCAAAGGGAAAGTAAGAGATGCACCGGCACTGTTTCATCCTCTGCAGTTGGAGCACATCACAAAGACTGGATAACAATTACTCAACAGAGGTTCAGAGCAGGGCATGAGTTAGATCTCACTGATATGAGAAGTGGAAGCAAAATGTGGTTTCTTGATCTGGAATTCTTGTCAGACAATCGATTCACGTGGGAAGCAGAATGAGTCCTTTGATGACTCACTGTTTCAGATCTTTCTTGTGATAAGTGGTCAAAGTGGTCCAGGGGATTTATCCACACAGATACCATTAAACCTGCTGCATAAAACACAACTGCAATTCCCAAGTCGCTTTTAAACTTCCAGGCCTTGTTTCATTCAAAAAATGAAAAACCCCTGTTGGGCAGCCTGCAGTGAGGAGGTGCTGCAGGAGGAGTACTGCCAGCGGTGGTCCTCTCCCCTGCCCCACCTAACTGTGCTTGGGGGCAACTCATCAAAGTTCCATTTCTTCCCCCCTCTGCTGTGCTGGTGAGTCATGCCCAGCTCTGTGCCCAGTAGCATCTGACAGTAAAGTAGTGTTGAAGCCAGTGGTGGAGATGTGTGACTGGCTGTCATCACCTCCTGCCTTGTTCCTGCAGGGCTGACATGAGGGAAGATGCTGTGGCCTCAGACAGGCTGGTGCATGTGTGTGCCAACAGCCAGTGATGACTCCTCTGCATCTCAGCTGTCCCTGGGAGCTCCGCTTCTTTGTTTTCTTCTCTGCTTCCCAGGCAGGAATGCGCTGCTGTTTTAGTATTTCTCTGACCACTTCTGCATCACAGCATCCTTAGGAGCCTCTTGACTCTACAAGATGCAGGGTTCATTTAAGACATTTTAACAGAAGTAATT
>NW_016690181.1:5156229-5250337 GCF_001604755.1 Lepidothrix coronata
GAGGCAGCACCCCATGGGGAGCAACACACACATTCCTCAAACTGCAGGGAGGCTTTGGGCTCCTTCTGCCCAAAGCAGCAACTGCCTGTGTGTGTTGTGAGCATTAGGTGGTAACAAAGGAATTATATATCTACAGGATCTCATGGTACTGAACAGATCACACACAGGCAGAGAAGTTTCTGATCCACAAAGAATTTCTTTCCCACCCATAATCTCTTTAATCGCTGGGTTTGTTGGTTATGGGTCGTCAATCCAACAGCCAATAGCAGTCCCATTGCCTCGCTCCCAGGGTGGGAAAGGTTGAGAGGTGTCTGTCCAGAGCCTCCTCCGTGGACTTGCCTAGATTGAACCCTCTAGGCACATGAGGCGAGATGAAGAGGGGCCAAATTACGATGCTTGTGTAAGCTATGGCTGAGCACTGGTATAGCATCCATCACCTTATGGTACAGCACGAGAGGAGTGCATGTAGCTGAATTGAATAGGAAGCTCCATCTGGAAATGACATCACTAAAGCAGGGAAGTACAGGTAAGACTCAGGGGTGAACATATGGATGCTGGATGTGTGGTTGTGAGACAATATCACAGGGATAAAGTGAGAAGCCAAATTTCAAGTAAAACTGAAATAGTGTCAGAAAAAATGAGCTGGAAGAAATAATCTCCCTCTGTCTTTTCTGGGGGAAATGACCCAGAATGGACCTACTAGGGCTGTTTCATTTTCACCCCCCGACAAAAGGAGATTGTATGTCAATGAACTAGGTTTCCTCTGGGGAATCTAAATGGATTCCCAACCAAAACACAAAATAGAATGGATGTTAGTCCTCTAAACCTCAGGGCTCCCAGGCAGGTTCGACTGCGCTACCATGAGGAGCTGAATGCAGAGGAGCCCCCAGACAGGCTCGGACTTTGGAAAGAACACATCCTTCAACTCACACGCACAATCCATTGGCCTTGGGTACATGTAGGGACTTCTCGCCTTATGCTCCTCACCTCCTGCTGCAGCTCAGAAAGAGGGAGTTTGTGAGACACAGTCTTTGCCTTGCCTTGAGTTTCTTTTTTGAAGTCAATCAGTTTTCCAATAAGATCAGGGTGAAGGCAGTCACATCTTACCATGTGGTGATCTCAGAAACAGCTGTATATGTTTTTAGCATCCGGCAGATAACCAAAATAAATCAAGTCCTGACAAGCTTGTGATTATATATTCATCTAGTAACACTTATTAGCCACTGCAAGATGCTTCTTTGTGTCTAACACTTCTCTGCTCAAGGCTCCCCCTTGTCTGCATGCTCTTGCATCCACTCCAGCACTTCCAGTGTGTGCCCAATATTTCCCTGGGGAAAAGGAAGTGAACATGTGTGTGTAGATGACAGATGGGACTTGGGGCAAGTGTCCTTCTTCAGAGCTGCTGGTTGTCTTCCCTCAGCAAGTGCCAGCACCTCTGGGCAGAGACAGAAAAAGATTGCCTTCGTAACTTCTGGTCAAGGTAGCAGCTTCTTCAGGACCAACACTGTCTCAAAGCAACATCAAGGGTGGCAGGGCTATAAATACAGCTGTCAGCACTTAGTACTCTTGTGTGGGTATAAATTTTTTTCTGTAGAGATTTAGACTTAGTAAACAAATAGAAGACAATTTAAAAATAAGTGGGTTTTTATTAAAAATGAAAAATACATATGTGAGGAAAGGGGAAGAAGAGAAAGAGGTTTATGTTTTGCCGTTTCACCCCAAGCAGTTACAAGTACTCAGTTAATTTTCCTCGTGATACCAATCCAGATCTAACACGCTGTTCTGGCCCTTAACTCTGACTCTGCTACAGGAACAGCTGGAGAAAACAGGATGGAGGAAACAGGGCATTCACCCCATGGACACAGATAGCCTGCTGTCTTCTTTAATGGTCCCTGAGGGCCACCCAGCAGTAAATCAGCAAAGGCAGCCAGTGATGGCATCACCAAAAAGAGGATGAACAAACTGCTGAATGCAAGCACTTGGCTGGACCTGTAATGCCCCACATCTCAGCACTGAGCTTGGGCCTTGTTTCGCTTTCAAAGAAGAGTAAGCATCCACAGTGGAAGAAATCCTGGATGTCCAAGAGGTATAGGGGGTTGAGGAGTTGTGAAAGGAGGTGTTACACCTCTCTGTGCTTTGAGGCTTGCACCCTTCCCTGGGAGAAAGTGCACAGTTACTCCATATTCTCCTCAGGCACCCGTCATTAGAGAAGGTGTGTGAAGCAATTCTGGCGCTGCAGGACTGCTCCTCCTCACTGCTGAGGCTACAGAAGATTATGGCAAGAGGCTCTTCTTGTTCCCCCCCACAGTGACACTGACAGAGTGCAGTGTAAGGTGAAGGAAACTGTGACAAGAGACAGAGCAGGGTCGTGGGTTGCTGTGAGAACAGAAGTGAGTTAAGGTGAGGTAGGTGAAGTGTGAAGACTCTTCCTGCAATTTGACCTTCTTTTGGTGTCTTTGGGGGCAGCTGATGCTCTTTTTGCCTGTTATTAAGAAACTGTTGCTATGGAAAACTGTAGCGTCTCTTTAAAGGCAAAGTTGCAGAAGCATAGCTGGGAGCCAATGCCATATGGGAGGAAACCCATTTTGGTTTCAGGGTCTTCCTCCCCGCTGCACTTGGTCGGGATGTTCCCCAGAGGCAGACTACCCCTCTCCTTGGCTCCTCATGCCCTGCAGCCTACACCAAGTCATGAAAATCTTGTCTACCAAAGATGACATTTGAGGTGCAGCAAACTCAGTTCCCTTGTCCCATCATGTCTGCTTTTCTACGCAGTTATACTGCACATGGACCACCACAGGTATACACAGACCATGGCTCCTATGCCTGCTGGCCTCTTCCCTGACTGTTTGCACACACACAGGCGCTTATGCATGCACACAGAGAACAGCTCATAAATTTATCTTAAGAAATTCTTTATCTTCAAAAAATTTATTTTCATCAATAAACTTTGTAGATTTAGTTTGTGGAAGTTGCATCCAATCCCGTGCAATAGTTGTAAGGGAAACTCCAAACCTGTTTTCCACCCAAATCCTACTGAATGAAACATAGACTCTTCAAAACAAAACCCACCCCAAGACCCAACAACTAAAACACTGCACCAAAACGCACAAAACCCAAGCAATTCTATCTTTGAGCATAATGTGGTGAAAATGTTTAGAAACTAGTATGAGTTATTACTTGCTTGCAAGTTGATACCGGAGGCATGAGATTCAATATTCACCTTCTGCTAGTCATTATTCTTCAGTTTAAACATTTCAAGCATAAAACCAGTGAGAGGAAAATATTTCTATTGACCAACTACACATCTGCAGTCACAAAGAGCAATGTATGGAAGCAAAACAATTTGAAAAGAAACAATGGGCTGGAAATCATTCAGCCAAACACTTATGCAGAGCGCTGTTAGTCTTAGAAATGAGAATAGATCTGGACTGGAACTGCCATTCCAACATTCACATGCTTTAGCCACCTGCCTTTGGATTAAAGCATAGAAGCTCAGACTTGCATCAGACATAGGTATGGACATAGAAGGGTGGGGAGGAGGTGGGTGGGAGACAAAGGAGTTTCAGTAGAGAGGCGGGGACCTTGCTACATAGGCAGATTTGGGGAGGCTGCCAAGATGAGCAGGGAGAAGATGCAGCACTCAGGCCTGGAAGAAGCCAGCTTTTCTCCATAACTGTAAAGGGGTAGTGTGGAGTTTGCTGCTACATGTCGCCACTTTAATTTTTACAAAGCGTTTTTCTCTCTTTGCATTTCTCTTTCCAGATCTTGTCAGTATTGGTTATTTGTACCTCCAGCACTACAAAGCAGTTGGGCCAATGCAATGGGGGAAGGTTTGTGGGACACTTTGAGTCCTTTCTGAGAAGACTCAGCAAAGGTGATGCTCGAGCTGCTGGGGTAATGGTAGCTGGTAGCTGATCTTTCCACTGTCTCCTGCTGTATTCCAGCAAGCTCTCATGAGCAGAGATACTCAGATGCATCAGCCTTGCTGGCTTGAGGCAGAAAGCTGGAGTTGAGTAAGGGAACCAGCTCCATGCCTGGACACCAACCAAAACATGATCTGCTTCTGAGACTTCTCTGGATCTCCCCAGAATGGCTCAAAGTGGTATATCTGAAAGAAACAAGACTGTAAATCCCACAAGAAGAGAAGATTTCTGATGCTTCATGTTTCCTGTCATGGAAAAGGCCTGCCACTGCCACACACATGCATTTTGGTCCTGCCCAGGTGGGTAGTGTGCAGCCCACCAGCCCTCCAAAACATGCTTCTCCTGGAGGCATTTTGCTGCAATTCCACCTAGACCTGCTCCCACCATATCATTTGCCTTTTACTCCAAAAGAGTCAAATGTTTAGAACTGTGATCTATCACTGAAAGACTATTCCCTTACTTTGCTTTCAGAGAGTTTCAGAGAAGAAGTTCCTATCTATCGTCCTATGCACACCTCTTTATACTACAATTACCTGCAGTAATGTCATTACCTGCTGGCTGATGGATATAATCCCTTAACCTAATCAGAGAATCTCTGTGCACAATTAAAGCACTGAAACAAGAAGCCTACTAAAGGAATGTATAGCTTCCTATTTTTCCTAACATGTTGACACATTGAGCCACCAGCAACAACCACCTTATTGATGGAGCAGGTGGTGGGGCTTGAGGTCAATGAACATTGCAGGACATGGCAGGGAGAGGAAAGAGAGAAGTTCAGTCTGTCAGCAGCACAGTGAAGAGAGGACCACTTTCTCATCTGCTCTTTTCTGAGCTGCAAGAATACCCAAAAACAAAAGAAAAGGATTCTGGATAGAAACCTCATGTTTATTTCCTCAATATGGGAACGTCTGTAAGGAAGAAAACAACTTTATCCCAGGACCTGCTAGGAAGAGCCCTTGGGGCAGTACTTATGCAGCAGCAATAACTAGATCTTCACAGGAGGGGAAATATAATGCACTTAAATAAAAGTCTATGCCCTAAATTGTTCCCTCCTGGACACAAAATAAAGAAGTATATGTGATGCTGCGCTGAAACACTGTATGATGCTTCAGAAAACATTTAGAAGAGAGATATGAGGATTATTAACATTGATGCCTGCAACCTTATAAGTGCCAGAAGGCCAGCAGCCTGCAGTTGGGTTGTCTGCCTCAAAAATAAATCAAGTTACCCTCAAGCAGAGACACAAGAAGGTTTCTTTACTCTTCCTGGATTTGTGGGTGACAGTAAGCAGTACAAGAATACAACATTCTTGTGTCCAGGAAATGTCTGTGGATGTCAAGGGTCTAAATTATCAAACCCCAATTGCTCCATCCGAACACTCCCACCTGAGTGCCTGGAAGGTCAGACTACAGCTCTGTCAGAAACATGGTTTTGCCACTCTTCCCTGAAAGCACACAGAGGTGTTTTGTTGCTATGGGCTCCTTTTGTTTTATTTTGTGTTGTGTGCATGGAGCAGTCCCTGAAGCCTTGGCTCAGGACAGTTTCTTCTGTTCAGCAGGCAAGTGGGACAGCAGAGGCTCTTTCTGCAGGACCATTGGGCTCACAGAGATGTCCACCCAGTGCTTGCTCCCAATCCCACTTGAGCTGAGAGGATCTTTCTCTATGGCTGTTTTCTGCAGCACAGAGCAGGGTTGTTTTCCCCCACAACCTTTGACTCCTTGGCTTGGCTGTAGGACACACCAGCCTGCTGCAGATGATGTGAAGGACATCACAAAAGGGAAGGTTATGGACTCCTTTTTGGATTATCATGTAACTGAAAACACAATGGAAGCAGAATATGCTGGAAAGACATAAGAGTGTCACTGGTTGGCACAGGTGCTTCTTCTAAACCTTGACAACTGAATGGGCTTATGAACAGTCTTGATGGAAGAGGATCTTCTAAAGCATCTTCCAAATTAATAAATCACTACAGTAAAAGATTTTCTTTGACTAGCAGAGTTTCTGTAGCTTTGGTGTTTGTTTTTCCAAATTCAGTCTCTTCTATCCATGGCTTTTTAAAAAAAATTGGATCCACAGGAAATTAAGCTAATATTTCATTTTATCTGACAGCTTGTTGTTCTACAAAGCAGCATGTGAGAAGAATAAATGTGACTGGACCTTGACCTGCCTCACAAAAAATCTGACCCTCTCCCTCCACAAACACACATATTTTTGACAAGTTTGTTTGGAGAAGAACATGTGCAAAACCAGATGAGACCAGGCAAGAGAATCCATTCATGAGGAAGGAAAACAGCTAATATTCCCATTTCACCAGGGCTTTTCAATAAATAAATAGACCAATTAATAATTAATAGACCTAAACTTGAACTCCTTACTCTAGGCAAAATTCCCCTTCAGTGAGCTCTTTGCTCAAGCACAATATAGGTCAGAAATTCAGATCTGACGTGAAGTAGATGTTAATAAATAATACTGGTGGGCTGGTTTTCTCCCCTTCCAAAAGAAACATTAACTGGAAGGGCCATGTGAAAAGTAGAAGTCTGTATTATTCTCTGGATCTCGTTCAATGCTGGGGAAAGGAGGAGGCTAATGTATGGTCTGTCTTTCTTACATGTCACTGATTCAATAGTCAGCAATATAGGTATCCGGGGAAGGACATCACATGGCCTCCTGATCCCCACTTTGTGTAGGGCAGGGAGACTGTAGGAGAGCTTTCTAAGTGGAGAAACCATAATATAGCTGGACTCACCACTAATCCCATCTACGAACACAATCTACGAACTATACAGAGGTATTTCCTTGCTCACTGCCTAAAGTGATGGCTGGCAGCTTCAGACTAAAAGCCACACAACAATTTGGCAGACCTGGAGCATTCTTGTGAGTGAAACCAAAGCTACAGCACATCAGTGGTGAGAATCAGTAGATTTTGTTGGCCTTTTGATAGTTTCTACCTCCTTTTTGTGTGCTTTTCTTCCATCTTTACTTTGGAGAGGCAACACTACAGTCTTAGGAGAATAATTCTGCAAAACTGAGTCAGTAAGGGAATTTGAACGATCAGTACTTGGATTTTTGATGGATTTTTTCCCCCCTGTTTTTAATTTTCCCTAGTTCTGGATTTTGTTCTGCTTGTCAGCTAAATTGCCATCCAAGCAACTTGTATCTCTTCTTGCTGGATTTTGTTCTCAGGCTTTACTAATACCTACATGATGCTTCTCCTCAAACTCCTCATACACACTTAAGTCTTTCATCCTGTCCTACCCCTGCTGCCTGCTTACTGCCATGGCCCTGTTTTGTTTCAAATTCCCAATCCTGACGCCTACCTCCAGGGCTTCTGACGCTTCTCTTTATTCCACTCGGGCTGTCTGTCCCTTTTGCTGGCCTAAATGCTCTGCTTGTCTGCTTCTTGCAGATGCACAAAGGTTTCCAGCTCTCTTGTGATATGTACACAACTGCTTTCCTGAGCTAAGCCAGAAGCCTTCATCTCCTTCAGACACCCCCCACAAATCACATTTCTTGCTGTTTGGAAAGACAGTAAGTGAACAAAAAAGACCAAAAAACACACTGATGACAAAGCTGTCTCTTTAGTCAGTAGAAATGAAAGGGGACTCAAAGCAACTTCTTGTAGAATCAGACAGGTAAATGGCAACAAAAGAAATTCAGCATTATTTTTTCTTTGAAGACCCAATGCAGAAAGGCACTTCAGCTGTTTGTACGCAGTAAAAGCTTCCACATTAGCTCAGTCAGATAGGGAAGATACCAACGCATCATGGCAGAGAGTTCAAAAAAAGCATTTTTGACCTTGGTCAGCAAAGCTAACTGTGGCAGGTTGTGAGAGGAATGGAATGGAAGTGTGTACTGAAACATTTCTGGGACATACATGCTGAAAGGCATATAGGGCTGACATATATGTTTAAAAAATGACCCAGAAATTGCCTCAGGGATGTCCCAGTTTGTTTTCTTTGAAGAAGGCTTAAAATTGCTTTTGTTTCCTAATGTATGGGGCATGAAGTAGCTCTCTGAAGTTCATAAACTGTATTAGAGAAACCAAGTGGGCTAAGATTTTATAGCAGGCACCTTTCCCACCTATTTCTTGGCCAAGTGTGAGCCTTCAGCACTGTTTTCTCACCAGTCATGGCTGGAGCAGAGGTGATGACCAGGACAAGCGGGGAGAGGAGACCAAGTCCTCTGAACATGTATTCGCCAGACTTTGTCTGGTATCTTCCCGAACTGGTCCAGCTCCATCATGGAAATGACAGACGAGTACCCTCAGTCCAAGATATCAAGTGGCAAATGATAGCACCAGGGGAGAATATGCAACGGTGATATCTTTTTCTCCAGCAGAGTGACTCATTCAGCCATGGCTGCCAGCTGGGGCCCATTAATTGCTTTACGTATTGAGGAGGCAGAGTGATCTGTGATTTGCTGAAGAAATATTAATTGCATAAAAAGATAATTACGGAAAGGCAATTCACTTCATGAAATTACTGTTTTGAGAAGGTGGCAGCTCTAGTGCTGGGGCAAGTGGATAATGCAGGAAGCAGCGGGTGTTACAGTACATTGAGCAATTAAACACACGCTCCTGGCTGAGCTGTATTCATAAACTGAGCAGCCTGTGAATTGCTCGCCCCAAGCATGCTTGAGATGTCATCTCCATGACATATTCATTGCCACATAAACACAGCCTCCGACACTGGGCTGCATCACGGATGCTTTGGCTTTCAAGCATAGTCTGGGCTTTCCAGAGCAGCTCTGGGGACTTGCAACGGTGAGGTGGGCTCAGACCCAGATTGGATGATCCCCTCCCTACCCTCAGCTGCAGAGGCACAGCCAGTATCTGGCGGTGCAGCAGCTGCAAGGGTCTGGGTGGTGTCCTCTAGACATGTGGCCCCTCTCCTGCACATGCAGTCTCTTACCATGACTGTTTGCAGATGAGTCTCATTGTTGATAGATCAGAGGCCTTGGATGGACTCTCAGTAGAGGCTGGCTCAGCCTCTGCAGGTGGGCTCTCACCCTGGCAGCAGGGTTTGGGCCTCAGGGCTGATGCGATGGTCTGCTGGCAATGGGGAGACAGTAACTAACACTGCAGCACAGACAGGGCTACTGTCTGCTTTGGCATTTGAGCCTTATGGATAATTTTCAGAGAAAAAAACAAAGCAGCTATATTCATTAAGATTTTTGGAGAGGAGTAATACTTCCATGTGCAGTGAGACCGGTCACGTAACAGCTCTATTCCAGAGGGCTTTGTACCGGGAACTCAAAGGTGACAAAGGGGCAGAATTACAGAGAAGTGAAGGGGCTTCAGGGTGACACAGCTGTCGGCCAGCAGCAAAATCCAGACTTCCCAAATCCTATTGTAGTGCCTCAGACTTTGTGTCACATGAGATCCACTTGGATTTCTTTAGTAAAAAATATCCTCCTTGCACATGGAAAACAAGGGCTGCAAAACTGCAGAGGAGCTGATCCAGATGAGAATGTCCCAGCAGAACAATTGGTGCTATTTATAAAAAATGCACCCGTTGCAGTGTATAATTAGAAGCTTTGCCTTCCACACACAAATTTGAGATAATGACTGTGAAAGAAAGTGAAGGGAATCCAAACAGAATAATTTCCATCCTGAAACTCACTTGATAAAAACTCTTTCAGCTTTTCACCATAGTCTCATCTGGAAATCTCATCTCTCCATGTCCCAACTAAATGATTAGTGGTCTGGGGATGTGTAAGCATCACAGAGTGTTATAATTGTTTTGTAGCCAAGAAGGTAGCTCAGGCAGGTAGAAGTAAAACCTGTGAGAATTTGTGGGTGTTTGTCACACCCTCACAATCACAGACCACTTTTGAAAGCCCCATCTGTAACCCAGAACAAAGGAAGCTTCTATGGCTGCAGATCTGGACTTTCAAGTTGAAGCAAAATGTATTTTCAAAATTTATTGCAGAAAGGCAAAACCCAGCTGTTCCATTTTCTAAGCATAGAAATAGCTATAATTGACAGTTACATTTTAAAATTTGAAAATACTTTGTCTCCATAAAGTTAACACGTATCATAGCATACATTGAAAACATGACATTCATCCTCAACAAACTTTCTTATGTCTTGCTACATGTGCATACAATTACAATAAATTAATAGCTAAAACCTTTTGAAAAGACAAAGTAGTTCACAAAAATCAAAACACAATTAAATCAGAAAGTTGCTCATGAAACCCTTCTGGGTCCACATTTTTCTTAAAATTGATACAAAGCATTCCCCCGAGGTATCTCAGTTTTCATGAGGCATCCTCTTCTGATGCTGTGCTGTCAACACTGTTTGTCCACTCACAGCTCAGCAGCAGCTAGCACAGCCAGTTTTGCTGCAAGTGAGGAACCGCCTCAGCAATTGTCAGGCATTTTGGGAGATGCCTTGGCCCAGAACCAAGGGAGGAAGAGAAGCCAAAGACCTGGCCCCAACATGGCCCTGCACAGTGAGCGCTCCCACCAGGACTGTGGCCTGGGCTGATGCTGGCAGGGAAGGGACAGACACCCTGATGTGTATAAACAGATTTTAATTAAATCCTGTCATATGGCAAAACTCCTGGAGTCCAAACACCAACTACTTCTCCATTTAGGCAGAGAGCAGCCCATTAAAGTATGTGAGATTTCAAGTGCAGGTGTGGGGGTTGCTGACTGCATTTACTTGCCATGTGAGCTCTCTCTTTACAAAGAATAAAATAATAATAATTAAATAAATTTTTGATTTAAGGTAATTTATTTAAAATAATTAAATAAAATTTTCATATGTACATCATTGTTCAAAATGGATATAAAAATTTGCTTTAAAACCAGTGAAGGGGATATTCACAGTCCCCCTGCAGGGCTTTTCTACTCCTGTTTTTACTCCTGTTTTGCAAAGAGATAAAATGAAGCACTGTGGATCAGCATAAGTATCTGGTTTGGAAATCAGACAAATAGCTAGATGAAGAGCTAGAAATAGAAACCAGGAAACTTATTTTTCACTCTGTGCACAACAGTATCATCCATTCTCCTAGTACAGGAAATGGAAATAATGAAATTACCATGGAAGCTCTGTGAGTATTTGGAAGGCTGGAAGGAAAATATTTTCTTCCCCACACTCAGCTCTGTGTTCCCTTCCCTTCTCTGCTGACCACAGTGAGCAATAACAGACCCTCAAGTCTTGTGTCCTAAGGAATTATGTCATTTGCATTTCTAACACGTACTGGGTGCCATGAACTCCTGCCAGCCACAAGGCTTCCCTTAATGAGCCTTCCAGGCATCCTTTGGGTGGGAGATGGAAGCTCCCTAGCTCTAGTTGCTCACCATCTGGAGGCAGTGTAATGAGCAAGGCAGTGGCACTTTTTGCAGTAGCTTTCTCTGAATTCAGAAGATACACCACTGTTTGGAAGCGTCCACTCCTGATGCCTCAGCTTCAGCATCACAGCAAATATGGTTACCAAAGGTTCTTTAAAACTGTCTATTTTTTTTAAGTCTTCCCTAGTTGCTTGACATATGGTTCAGATTACATGGTTTCCTATGCTCTTCGCTGCTAGTCATTGATCCTCAAAGTTTATTCCTTCCACCTCTGTTTGCCGAGCCCACAAGAACTTGCTTTGGATTGAGTGAGAAATTTTTGAAAACTGCTTCCCCCAGCATGGGCTGAAATTCAGTGGGCTAAATCATGTCCATAAGAGATATAGGCTTAAATGGCAGGACACTTACAGCCTTGGACCTTTATTTCACAATGCTCATTTGGTCAGAGGGAAGAAGCTGTGGGTAGGACTGGGGAGTCACTCATAATCTTCAGTATGACTTTACTCATTTGACTTTGGATAATTCTCTAGGCAGCTGGTGATCAATGGGACCTGCTTGCAGCTGGGCCCCTTAATGCAGTTCGCTTTTCAAAGAAATGCAATAATGGAGCAGAACAGGCAGTAATGAAACTCTGAAGGACCCCAAAGTAAAGCTTCTTTTTCTCTCCCTTTAATTGCAAGGCTAATGTTCCCAATAAATATCTAGCAGCTGGTTGTTTGTGTATGTCACTTTGAAAGCCTGGCTAAAAACAAGAGAGAGTACAGCTGGGAGTCAAAAAAGCTTTCAGAGGAGATAAGGCACTTTGCCACTAGCACTTCATGGGAGGGGCATTCAGACAGCAACACGATTTTAAAAGACTAAGTGCATGGAGTATTAAGTTCATCCAGAATTTAAATATTTATTAAACATATGTACCAGAGGCAGCCACAAAGCACCAGGTTTAAGAAAGAACTGAGCTAAAAGGTGAAGACTCGTGGTATATGATGCTCTCTAGTTGCACATGAGGAGAAATCAGCCAGACACTGCTAAATGAAAAAAACATAAACTTCTGAAATGAGCTGAGCAGTAATTGCCTAATACCAAAAGGACAGAGCACAGAGTTCTTTTCTTCATTCTCTTTATTATTCATAATTAACTTTTTGCTTGAATCTGCAGCCATAACTGCTCTGGGTACAGAGTCACCCTCTGGGAAGCTACTGGAGGCTGACATTTTAAAGGCAGAAGGGATCCAAACTAGCCCCTGAAATGCAGGATCTTTCTTCTGTAGACAGTTCCTCTGATTGCTTATGCAAATATATGGATAAATATCCAATTATCTGTATCTGACAGACAGCCATGTCTGTATGAATAGAAACATACAGCTGTGTGCTCATCTCAGACTTGGTGCTTAAAGACTGTCTCCTGCCTCAAGGAAGTTGGCATTCAAGAGGAGAGATGTGTTAACCCCCAAGTGTTAGCTGAAAAGCCATGAAGGTTCATGTAAGCCACGTCAAACAGAACTGGCTTTCATGGAAACAGGTGAATAGAAGATTAGCTCACAGTCTGACCACACAGCACACTGAGAAGCAAAAGGCAATGCACAGCAGATATGACACAGCAAGCTCATCTGGTCTGTTGGGAGCCAACGCAAATGGAAGATGTGTGGGTCTGTAATGAAATAAAAGAAAGATATTTAAAAATAATCACAAGTAAAGATTAGTTCAGAGATGTGAAAGGGAATCCTTGCTAAGGATGAAAGTCTTGGTTAAAGTCAGAAACTGGGTTTTAGAAAGGAATCGGCCACTGCATATGAGAACCTCTGCAGGGACATGGGTTAGAGGAACTCAGCATCAGTGTGAGGCCTCCTTTTTATAAACTTAAGCAATAACATTAAATTTTGAACTCCAGATTATCTAATTAAGTATGTTCCTGTCATTTTGCCATAGTCTAAATAAGATGAAGAGTATATCTGTTGGTACTTGCCAGCAAGCTGGATCTTTTGACATTTTTCTCATGGAAAGTCTTGACTAATCTCTGTCTCTCACCTTCAATATCTGTCCATTGCCTAAATCCCATTTAGCTTAACTAAAGCAAGGATGTGTAAGATGCCCGCTACAGTTACTGATTCACAGTAAGCTACTGGTCATGTTCATATAATGGTCCACTTCCAGTGATTATAAACAATTTCCCCTATAACACAGGGCTGTTTGTCTATAAAGCTACTAAAGGAGTTAAAGTTATTGAAGGGCCAACACTTGAGATACAGGACTTGATTAATTACCAGCACCAGTGTCAGGGCAAAGAAAAATCTGTGAGAAGATAACTTGAAGATATTGGATGATATTGCATGGCAGGAGTTTCCCACCAGCCGTTTCCAAACAGGGGTATTGCTCTCCAGGTGCAAGCCCCTGGAACAGCTGCTCCTTGGTGCCGTGGGGCTTCCTTTCTTGCTCTTCAGAGAGATGACTTTGAGACTTGCTCCAAAGTGCAAGTGCTGCTGCCCTTGTTCATTGTGGAGAGTCAAAGCAGGGGGCACAAGCAAAGAGCACACTTTTAGAAGGAATCACAATATGAGGACTCCTAGCAAACACAGCTTCACTGGACTTCATTTTCAGGATGACTGTGTTCATCCCTTTCCTGTCAAATCTGTCTCTTTAAAGTTATCTACAAAATGAAGAAATTCATAGGCATTTCCTAACCCCCTGGTATAATAAACTCAGAAAGCTGAACGGACTTAGAGCAGCGTAAGCTAATTTATAAGATGCATTTATTGGCAGGATTTACTTTCCTTTTGGATTTGTGAAACATTAAAAAATTTTAAAGTTTTTTTCTCCATTTTTTAAATGCTTGCCAAATGCTGCTAACACATTGACATGGATGCTCTCAACACTGACAGTCTCTAGCTGTGCCAGTTAATGACTTTCAAACACTCAGTAGCAATAACTGCATCTCCTCCATGCTTTACTCATGTTGATGTGACTTCCATCTTTCCTGAAAAGAAGGTGAGGAATAGGCCTGCCTCAAGGCCTTTTAATCTCTGATCTTTCCTTTGAGTGACCTTCTGGGGTAGTTGTGACTCAAGGTATGTTATAAACTGGGTAGTCCTCCTCCCGATGGAGGTGATGAAAAAACTGTTGGTGCCAAGCACTCCCAAAATGACTGCACTGAACAACCCAGAAACGTCTCTGGGAAACCAGCAAACTGTGAGTGAAAACTACCGACATCTAATTTTTTTATTTTCTGTCATAGTTGGCTTTCCAAATCTCAGTGCCATTCAGTTCGCCAGCAGTAGCATCTCTGTGCTAGAAACTAACCTGAGATACTGATTTATTCAGCAAAAGTTCAGAGTGGAAAACAAAAACCTTTCAAACTGCATCATGGTTTTATCCAATCTCAGGAACAGCCAGGAAGGTTTAACAGTCAGAGTTCATCTGATACATTTTTTTGATGCATCGCAAATCCAACTTGAATTTGTTTTGCTTTCATAGCTAGACAAAAAAGGAGTTGTGTTCAACAATGTGACTGTTTGAGTAACCTCTGTAGACAGGATGTGAGAAGCTCACAGGTAAATGTTACAGAAAGCCCAAAGCCATGTTTGTACAGCTATTCTTATCAGAGACTTTATTGGCCCAACATCATCTGTACTGCTTAAGATGCCATTTCTGGTAAAAAGTGCTAGACTGACAATTGTGAGGTGACTGACAAACTTGAGGTTTATGTACTCACTGAACTGAGAGAAAAAGCAGCAGCAGGGAATACTACCTTCCCAGCACTACCTGTCAACTTTATTTTTATTACCTAACTTTTATACTGAAGCAGCATTTAGGAGGTGCAACACTCTTACTGCTGAGCACTGTAAAAATACATAACTTCTTCCATTCTAGCAAGCAGGACCAGGACAGCAAAGCACTTTTTACTCCACTGAGACTTCAAATGGAACTGCAGATACATACCGTGGATTTTTTTCTGTCCAGATCAAGACCTGCAAATTCATTTTATGCAGGAAACAGTGTGAACATCTAACATCACCTAATCACTCACCATCTCCTTAGGCTACCTCACAACCCTGTTTTAGGAGACCTCTGACCCAAAGCTCTGATACGTGTTTCTGACTAGTACATATGCTTAAGCCAAAAGAAAAGGACTATCAGGAGTAGGAAAACTAAGAGAAGGGCATCGTTAGTAGAAACAGTGCGTTACTGAGACATGTTTTCCACAGGGGCAGCAGAACAAGACAGACTCATGAAAATTACTTTTGATGGTTAGGGTGAAGCTGAAGAACCTGACAATATCTTGATTTGGGGGGAACTCCAGTGAAAGGAGGTGGCATCCCCATTTGGAATCCATCCGGTTCAGCATCCAGTGACAACTGCAGTCCTTCAGCATACATAGCTCTAATTGCATCCTATTTACAATGTAATTGCCCTATAAACAGACACACACAGAGAGCATAAGATAATTTGGATCTGTAATTGTATGCAATTAGCAACATTCATTGCTCCCTGCTCTACTTATCCCTAATGAATGGCCTGTGCAAACAGCAGGCTTGATACTGGGACAAATTTACATGTGACATGGGCAAGGGTAGTGCCAGAGATCAGCACCATTTGTCACAGAGTGAGGAAATGGAGGAATATCACAGTCTAGCACGAGCAATGAGCAGATTCCCAAGGCCTGGGAAGGGGTTAGAGGTACAGAGCACCACCAAAGGATTCAAGAGACTCAGACTCTGCTTCTTGATCTAGTAGTGTGGTTTCAAGAAAATAATTTTTGTATCTTTATTCATCAGCTTCACCACCTACAAGATAGGGCTGGTGTCCTCATTTTTTTGAAAAGGATGTGGGACACACAGAAGAAAATTTTTATGAAAGAGCGGAGATGATATGCTATTATTTTAAAAATCCGCAAGGGATCCTCATACATTAGAGACCAGTAAACACTTTGAAATCTTAGTGGATGCAAAAGAATTAGGGAGATATAACTTAGAGGTGTTAGCACTGCACCTGGTGAGAACAGCACTGGCTGATGAGGGTGAGGATCTTCTCCAAAGTCAGAAATTTTAGGACTAAGTGAAGCCAGACGTGTCTAGGCAGCAGACCATGGGGGAACAGGAACATCCTCATCACCTCAAGCTTACGAAACAAAGCAATTAATTGTTGGGAAACTAGATTCTTGGGTGCAAAAGAAATCCTTCTGGGCCTGACAGATGGAAAAAGTGGAGTTTTCTGTCCCTAGCAGCTATGATTCTGGGAAACAGAGCTGGGCCCTGAGTGAATCAAAACTGTCTGTGAGGCACTCCAGGAGATCTGTCATTTGCTAAACAGTGATGATAATGGTGAAAAAATATCCATGTGCTAAAATAATCTGTTGCAAAGGGAAACCACTCAGCTGGGCTTCCACTCTCTGTGCGAATTCAGGCTGTGATATTATCTGGGAGGATGCCTTCTTGCCGGCAAATGTTAGCCAGTACCTGTTGGAAGAGGAAAAAAAAGCAAAACATTTTTTCCTGGCCCAGCTCTCCTGGGGAGGTGTATCCTCCCAGGAGTAATTCATTCAGCAGTTTAATTTAGAATTGCTCTTTTGCTGTCCTCCCTTTTTTTCTTGCATTTCCAGCAATGCAGGTCATTTACTTAGGGCTCCATTGGCCAATGCTTGCAGCATTTGTTCTCTTTTGCTCTCATGGGACCATGTTCCCCTCTGGACTTCTCCACTCCATCGGGGGCAGAGCTGGTGCAGCCAGGCTGCCCGGGGTGGCTGTGCTGCTGCTTCCTCAGAGAGGCAGCATTCAGCATTGGTGCTGACTGCACCTAGAGGGGTGCCTTGTGCTGGATGCAGAACAGCCTCATATGTGCCATTTGTTTTGCCATTAAATCTCTAGGAATCAAACACGAAGTTCTGTTCTCTCTTGTTTGATTAAGGTTAGAAAATCTCATCTCGGTGGGGCTGGCATCCTTTTCCACGTAAAGCCTATGGCAGCTAAGGCTTCTTTTCTTTGTACTCAGCAGGTTAGGGCCCTTCCCCCTGGCTGCTCTGATCCAAGAGGACTTTAATGAAATCTCCTGTCTAATGGCAAAGTTCCCTGACATAGAGACTTACTTGGCCCTAGGAATTTTAAGAATTAGCAGAGGAATTTTTTCACCCACAAAGAACAGAGTGTGAGCCATGGGTGAGTGGGCAGCAGACTCGGCTTTGGTGGCTTTGGAAGACAGTAATGCATTTCCCTGGAGAAAGCCAACTCTGACCTACCCTGGGGACCTATTCTCCCACTCCCTTTGAAAAAACACTAACAGAGGCTTCTTGTGCCCTTTCTACCATGTGCTTGTCTTCTTGGACCCCTATTTCCATGAGGTTGCCTGAGTTTTTCTGCACTGTAAAGCAAAGGTTTCATTCAGATATCAGCCTCACCTTCTCATTGCTCTTCACATTTCTGCTTCCTTAAGTTAGGACAGCCCCACATCCTCTGCTGCTGCCCTGGACCACCCCACCAGGCTGCCCGGTCCCACAGAGCACAGTGTCACAGCAGGCCAGGCTCCTGGCTTGGTGCAATCCTGACGCCCCAGCAGACTGCTGCCAACTCTCCCAGGGCCAAGAAGCCTGGCACAGGGAGACATTGGCCAGACACAAGCCTATTGACCTGGAGGACTGCAATGCTGGCCCTGCTTCAGCTGGAGAGCTCAGCAGGGCCCCAGCACTGGATAATTACAGCAACCTAGGCACAGCCTCTGGGCTCAGCAAATGTTGTATTTAATGTGAATAAAATAATTACAGGCATCGCACTCACTGTTGTTAGAAAGAAAAAAGACTGCCTGCACCTTTGGTGTATGTCACCACTAAGGAACATGGTTTTCTTTAGATTCTTAAATTAAATTTTCTTTAAATTCTTTTTCTTGCCCTGGAGCATGAAAGCTTTTCAGAACTAGCAATGACAGGAGAGAAGAGGGGAAGAACTTGAAAGAAATTCTGTGCTGGGCTCCAGCAGAACTCTGGGGAGAGATCTGTCTCCTTACCCCACCAGCAGCCAAACCTCTGCTTGGGGCTACAGGGAATGTGAAGAAAAGGTGCATCGTATGGCTGCCAAAAGGATCTCTCCACTAGCAAGATCCTTTGGGCAGCATGAAAAGAGAAATAGTCCATTTTTATCTTCTGCACTAGAACAGCAAAAGGGTGCTACCATTAGAGTCGTAGAGAGAGACACCTAACATGATATTTTTAAGTCCTCTATCAAAGACAGCAGCTGCAGCAAGAAAGACTCTTTTTTAAATTGCCAGCAGATACTAAACTGTCTCATGATGAACAGTTTTTTGCAACTTGTGAATATGAGGGGTAGATCACTTGAACATATCTGCGGGTTACAGATGCGGCAAGCGTTTGGCTGAACTTCAGGAGACCTTAGGAGCTTGGCTGTATGCACAGAAGGAGCAACAATTTCAGGGGCTTTTGCAAAACAGCACCCACAATAGCAAGCATTTTTCCTTGTTCTTTTCAGAGCTGCACAACTCTTACAGCACATTAAGAACAAGGCTACGCTGTAAACTCTAACAGCATCCATCAGGAAGGCTGATTCAATAGAAGATGGAATAAGCATATGTGGGGGGAAAGAGGGGATATGAAGAGATACTCTACACAATTTTTAAACCTGGGTAGATCAGAGGTGCTGAAACAATTCCCTACATCCAGAGGAATGCAACAGCTGAGCAGTGATTAATGAGGTCTCAGCTTGGCTGTGCTGAACATTCTGCCAAGGCGTGGGCAGGGACATATCTCAGGGAGCTGGGAAGGAGTTGCAAGGAGGAAGCCTTAAAATCTGGCAAGCTTGCTGCTTGCTCAGCCTTGGCAATTCCTCCCTGTTTGGGTTGCTCCAAGTATGGACCAGGAGATTGCAACCACTAATTTTGGAAAGTGCTTTGATCTAAGAATTTTGATAATTAAAATTATTTCTTGATTTTAAAATGATAATAAATTTTACAGTAGATCACAATACAGTGAGCAAACACAATATTCTTCATGCTCCTTGGAGAAGAGCAGTGACAAAGATCAGCGAGAAAGATAAGCTGAAAGAAAGATGAAAGAAATTAACATAATATCACTGACCTCAAGGAAAGCAGAGGGAGAAATGTGCCATGGCAAGTGACAGGGCATAAAGAAGGAGGAGGGAGAGTGTGCTGACTGAAGCAGCGCAACAAGCGCATCGGGAGAACCATAGCAACAGAAGCAGACTGAGGTGATAAAGCAAGAAATGCTTCACAAGGAGAGGTCTCTCAGGGCAGAGAGATGTCTGAACCGGACTGAACCAAGACCAGGCAGAAAAAATCTGTTTGGAGTCTGCTGGCACTGGCTTCAGAAAATGGACTGGTGGACGTCAGAGAAGTCTCTTACCTCAGTTCAAATGAACCCTGACGTGTTTGGTTTTCTTGGAGCTGGAGCTGTTCTAGGGCTCAGCAAAAGTTAAGACGGCATTCATAACCGCAGTGCTTGGCTCTAGCCCTAAGGCCCCCTTGAGTTTATACTGCTCGACAAGATGTGGGGTCCTGCCTGCCTGTGCCATTTTATTATCCAGTTTCTTATGCAAGTAACCTTATTAGACTGTGCAAGAAAAGATATGAAAAGAATAATTAATTTTATCATGTGATTTTCTCCTCTGTATTTATAGACTCCAAGCTTTTAAACCCAGAAGGCACAGGATGATTTGGCCTGGCCACCTGTTTAAGCAAGCTGGCCAGATTGTCTCACCAACAATTTCAGTTTCAGATGGGCAACATCTGTTTAAGATCTACCACCTCTGATTGCTCTCATTTTTTTGGTCCTCAGTCCATTGGAAGAACTGTTACAACATTCAGGTGCAGACTAGCACCTATTCAAGTTGTGAACAGACAGGGAGCCTTTTCAGGTTTAACACTATTTTGGAGTTTCCCTGACTGGTGACTACTGTTCCCATCACTTACACAGCATCACAGAATGCTTGGGGTTGGAAGAGAGCTCTGGAGATTATCTAGTCCAGCTCCATTGCTAAAGCATTTACATTGCACAGGATTGTGTCCAGGCAGGTTTTGAATATGCCCGTAGAAGAAAATGCTACAACCTCTCTGGGCTGCTTGTTCCAGTGTTCAGTCACCCTCAACACAAAAAAGTTTTTCTCCATATTCAGATGGAAATTCCAAGGCTTCAGGTTTCCCCCATTATCCTGTCATTGAGAACTACTGAAAAGAATCTGGCCCCATCTTCTTGTCACTCACCCTTAAGATATGTGTATGCATTGACAATTTCCCTCTCAGTTGTCTCTTCTCCATCAGCCTTTTCTCATAAGAGTTGCTCCAGACGCCTAATCATCTTCATAGCCCTCCACTAGACCTTCTCCATTAGTTCCTTGACTTTCCTGAACTGGGGAGGCCAGAACTGGACAAATATTCCCGGTGCCACCTCACCAGGGCTGAGTACAGGGGCAGCATCACCTCCCTCAGCCTGCTGGCAATGCTCTGCCTAATGCACCCCAGGATACCATTGGCCTTCTTGGCCACAAGGGCATACTGCTGGCTCATGGACAGCTTGTTATCCACCAGGACCCTCAGGTCCTTCTCTGCAGAGCTGGTAGTCCCCCAGCCTGTACTGGTGCAGGAGATTATTCCTTCACAGGTGCAGGGCGCTGCGTTTGCCTTTGTTAAACCTTGTTAGGTTCCTCTCCACCTAATCCTACTTATTGCTCTTCTTCCTCCATGCAGGGTCTTGAACTGCACCACCTCAAGGTCACTGCAGCCAAGGCTGACCCCACCCTCCACATCCCCAACCATTCCTTCCTTGTTTGTCAATACAAGGTCAAGCAGTATGACTGCAGTCCCCCACGAGCACTATGGTCTGTGACTATGAGGCTCCTTCCAGCTGTCTCTAGAATTCCCACTTCCTCTTCCCGATGGGGTGGCCTGTAGCAAACACTCACGGCAGTGTCACCGTGTTAGCCTGTCCCCAAATTCTTACCCATAAGCTCTCAACTCCTTCTTCATCCACCCCTTGGCAGAGCTCGATACATCCCAGTTGCTCTCTCACATAAAGAGCAGCTCCACCATCTCCCTTTGCTGGCTTGTCTTTCCTGAAAAGTTCCTACAGCATTCCAGTCATGCAAGCTATCCCACCATATCTCTGTAATTGCAATGAGATCATGGCCCTGTGACCACACAGAGATCTCTAATTCTTTCTGTTTATTCCCATTCTGCATGTGTTGGTGTATAGGCATTCCAGGGAGATAATTGAGCATGTACCAAGAGAGGTGCAAGAGGCTCCACCACAGCTGTACACACTCTTGAGGTGATTTTCTTTCTGGATCTCATCTTGGGAGGCAGATAAGGAACATCTGTTGCTACTCTGTTTGGCCTGGCTTGTTCCCTGGTTGTATTTGATGCTGTGATCATTGCCACTTTGGAGCCCACACTTTGAGTCCTTCAGTTTAAAGACTGTTTCACCAGTCAGCCTGATGCCAAAAATTCCCTTGTCCGTTTTAGATAGGTGGATTCTATCCCTCTGTAACAGGCCATAGTTATTAAAGAATGTCCCATTTTCTTAAAAGCCAAAACCTTCATGATGGCACCAGTTACGAACCCAGAAGTTGATTTGTATTTTACGTCTATTTCTGGCTGCACTCTTTCCACTAACTGGTAAAATGGAAGAAAAAATAACTTGGGAAACTGCATTTTTCACTTGCACCCTCAGGGCTTTGTAGTCTTCCTTGATTACCAGCCCAGCTTCTGGCTTATGGTATCATTCATGCCTACAAGGAAGAGTAGCAGTGGATGGTAGTCTGTGTTCTTGATAAACTGTGGCATCGCCTCTGCAATATCTCAGGCCTTAGCTAGCTCCTGATAGGCAGCACACCTCTCCTGACTCCCCATCAGACTGGCAGATAGGCACTTCAGTGCCCCATACAAGAGGATGACCCACTACAAGCACTTGTCATTTCTTTTTGTGGTATCCACTGTGTGTTGCTGATACAGTTTGTCCTTGCAGTTTGTCCTTGCAGACTGTGCTTGTGAGTGTTTGTAGCTGTTAAAGTTTCAGATCTGGTTTTGATTGTGATGCTGGAGGGTGAGGACTGAAGAACAGTCTTGGCTTTTGTGGGTCACCATGGTCTAAGCTGCCTCATTCTCTGTGGTGTCCACTACAGGATCGTGTTTCTGAAACCACTGAACTATGTCTGTCTTGGCTCCTCTAATACTGCATAGCCTTTTAACCGTTTGCTGCAGCTCACTCACCTGACATAACAGATCATCAAGCTGTGCACACCTTATGCAGGTACTTACCAAAGAAAGTTTTGCTTTCCACCACCATCCCAACTGAGGAGTTGTCATAAACATGCTCAGGATTGCAGTAACAAACTTCTCAGTGCACAGTACTGACAAAGCAACTTGTTTTTCTTGTGATTTTGGTCAGGCACCACTTTTGGGGGGAGGCTGAAGCACGATGGTGGTAATGGCACAGACAGCTTCTACTTTCTGCTGTGAAGCTTACCACAGGCTTTCCATTTGCACTTCCATGTCCAGAGAGGATAAGGTATTTTGATCTTGCAGGAGGAGTGAAAGAACTAAATAACTGAAGTTTCTGAAAGGTTGATCCCCGGTGGGCATAAACATACCAGGAACCTAGAGACACAGGGTGAAATCTTGTTCCCCTCTGAAAACAGAGATAAAATTGCTCCATGACTTCAGTGGCACAAGCAAGATATGCAACTCTTAGTTTCAGCCAGCGATAAATCTGGTTCTCCCACAAGGACTACTGGGAGGATCGATATTACCAGTGGTAGGTATTGAGGATCAGAATATGTGCTGTTGGTAGATCGTAAAAGAGAGGGTGAGCGTAGGCTTTAACTGTATATGCTAACAGCCTTCACCACATGTTGTGTGAAATAAGATATTACTAATGCTATTAATCTGCACTGACAGCAATCTTTTTTACACTATGCGCTGACTGCTCTCAATCACTAATCACTGGGGCTTGTTTTTCTTCAGTTCTTTCCTTTAATGAGGAATTAGCTCGTACAGTGGTGTACCCGTGGTGGATATAATTTTCAGGTGGATACCTATGCCATACCATTCAATTATTATAAAAGCTGCATTAACTGAATTAAATTACTAAGAAATGTTTCCTGGTGTATGAAGTGGCAGCTGTTCTGGGATGAGGGAAATTCTCCAGGCTCATAAAAAGCATATGAAAAGGCAACATAGGTCGTCATTGGAGAAATATCACTGCTTGTCTCTACTCAGCCTCTTAGACAGCTCTCATGCTTGAAAAGTAATCTTAAACCTACATGTGCCAGCATGGAACAAAAAGCCTGAAAACTCGAATCCAGGTCTTGGACCCTGAGCTTTGGAAAATGGTGGCACAATAGTCCTCCAAGTGCTGGCTTTCCATGCGATAGTACACGAATATAAAAGGAGTCAGGTTTGTGTCCCAGTCTTGCTTTGTCCAAGTGAAAGACATTTGAACAAATAACCACAGCCACTTTACCTTTAACAGAGTCAAACTAGACAGGATGGCCTTCTTCTTCCTCTTGCTGCTCTACCATTTTGCACATGCAATCAATAAATCTAGTGAATGGAAGTGCTTGCCAGTATGACAGTTTCACTCAGATCTAATTCAGATTCTGCAACAATGTTGTAGAATAATTTTCTTGCACTTTTTTTCTGTGTGCTTTTATCGTCATACTTATATGCATGTATTTGTTGTCTTTTACTCTTAAAATGTATCAGAAGGGATAAGAGACATTTATGATGAGATAGATGGCACGTCTGAATTGTGCTACCAACACTGCCTTGTCATCCACTGTCTGGGTAAATTAATGTGTAATAGAAATGTAAGTTTAAGTCAAAAATCCATTCAAAAGATTCCAGATTTGTCTCTCCAGTTTTACAGACATGGTTGTATGGCAATAACTACACATAGAGAGCAGTTTAATTTCTGTCTTCAGAAACGGAGTTCACTGAGATGTTTCACAGACAGCACATCAATTTTCCTGAGTTTAGAATCATGTGGAAACAGCGTGGGGAAGATGACCCTCAAAGGTACCTTTCTGTTTCCAAACCAGTTGCTCAACTCAAATCCTGAGATAGCCTACTAGGTTGCAATATGCATACACTGAATACATTGTGCCTAACTTCAGGCTTTGAAGGTCTTTTGGAAGTTTAGTGAGGAAGGAAGACACTGGACTGTGCTAGAGGCACAAAGCATTATGTCCTCCTCTTTGTCTGCCCAAGTGCTTGTAGATACAGTTGAAGAGCTCTCACGATCCTGAGATCTTGGTTTGCTCATCAGCTGCCTTTGCTTATGACAGCACTGGCATGAGGCACAAGGGATGCTGGCTGCTGAACTCATTGCAGTAAGTGCTGATCTCTGGGGAATTTCCTCTCTCAGAGCTTATATTTAGCTATAGAGAACAATGCAAAACACAATTTACAGGGCATTTTCTCGGTTGCTTAGCTGGATGCCTTCTGTCTGAACAGATGAGGACCACACAGAGCACAGTATTTTAAGCAATGCTTGTTTACTTCTTCATTATGCTGAAGGCCTGGATTGTGCTAGACGTACTGTAGTGGTGGGCATTGACTTCATCCTGCAGCTAAATTCTTTCATCATTTCTTGAGAGATGGGCCAGGCTGTCTGCAGGTGTAATCAAGGCAGGTTTGCACTGAACCCTCAGGAGCACACCACTTTTCCTTCTGCATAATCTGTAATAGCACCCATTACCTGCTTTCCACTCTCTGCTGAGGGAGCAAGGTGATCTAAATGCAGGAAGGGTCAAAGGAAATTTAAAACAACCAGAAATCTGCTGGTGAAACCGGCTGTAGGCAAAGGTCTCTCTGTGGCTGCCAAACACAGAGCAGTGGGACAAACACAGTTCCTATTTCTGAATGAGCTCCATCAGGTCCGGAGAGGGGCAGGAAGGGAGGAAACGCAATTAATCTACACCATACACATCTTGAGATGTCACCTATGAACTGGGACATCCTCTTCCACACCCTCCTGAGATATTTCCTTGGTGGTGGTATTAAAATGGCAGTCCCTGGGATGTCAGCCTCCTGAAACCTCTGGGAGGGAGCAGAAGGTTGGATCCTAAACATAGGACTTATACATTTAGAGCATAAGAGCTGAATATTTGAGACAAATGCACAACTTTTATTGTGGCCATTTCAGGAGAGTGATAAGTAGTGCACCGCTGGAGTGAGTTGGCCTGTTGAAATAGCTGTCAAATTCCCATCCTTGGAAATATTCACAACTTGGCAGGACAAAGGGTAAGTAACCCAGCCTACGTTGGCTCTGATTTGAAGTGGGACTTGGACCAGATGATCCTTAGAGGTCCATGTCCACCCAAATTATCCTCTGGCACTCTGATGTCATATTGGGATGACATGGCTTTTGAAACAACTGTGAATGTTCCTAACACATGCTGGGCAAAATGTTTGAACATAGGCACCTAAATTTACATTCCTAACCTTTAGGCTAATAAAAGTGACAAAAAGTGCCAAATCCACTTACGTAAATGGACTCTTAAAAAAAAAAATGCTGTTTTCCGCTTCTCATGTTAGCCTTTCCTTTGTTTCATTCTTTTAGGTTTTTCTTGTAACTGAATAGTGAAGAAATCTTATTTACTTGATACAGCTGACCATCTCTACCTTTTAACAGAAGAAAGAAAGGCTTTTCATAATGGATCATATATAAAACTGCTTAAAGATTAAAAAAAAACAAACAACAAATAAAAACCATAACGCCACTCCCTCCCCCAAACACACAGCCAACATCCAGGAATTGTAAATCCTAAAGAAGTATCCAAACAGCCCAGTTTTTAAAGCATTTATCTTGGGTATGGGCAAGCCAGAGTTAAGATCTTTACTCTTTCTGGTTTATTATGTGGTCAATGTTTTTAATTATATTTGTTTTGGCATACGATAGAATGAGTACAACCTGAAATCTAATGTCTGGTAAGGAATCAGGGTCTGAAGGACAGCTGGAGTAAAAAGACAGCTTTGTTCTCTAGCTTTCATCCAAAAGCATGCTCGCTTGAATTCTGTACCAGGCATAGTTGGAATGAAATGACAGATCTGAGCCCATAAACCTGAGAATTGAAGAAAACTCAGTTACGCTGGTAATGCATTAGTCTCCCTGAGACAGGCACATAGGCTGGCCAACAGAATTCCATTAGCTGTGTAAGATGGGGAGTAAGAACAACACAAGGGTGCAAGACTTGAGTGGAGGTGAACTATTTCAGTGCATTTTTTAATATTTTCAAGAAAGAATCCTACATTTTTCCTTTACGTCAGATTTTTGCCTGCTTTTTTGCTGCTCTGCTGCAGGTTGCACAGGTGCACAGTCTTGTTTTCTACTCCCACCTCTGCTGAGGAGGTGAAGCAGAGGCCAATGCTATCACTCTGACCACAGGTCACACACACAGAGCAGGTCCTGTTGCAATCTATCTGTGCATTAAGTCATAGATTGGATGGCCTGCCTTGTCAGAAGTCACTCTTGGGAACCTGTTAGAGCAGCAGTAAGTGGGGCAGAAAAAACATGATCCCTTCTTTGCATGTTAAGGAACTTATTACAGTACAGCCTGGAACAAAACTCTGTGAGAGCATCGCTTGAGAGCTTGCACAAGTACCTTTCCCGTCACAGTGCTGAATTCTTCAAAAATAATGCAGTCATGAACAGAAACATTACTAACTCTTAAATGTTTAGTGAAGCTGAAAGAAGAAAACTAGCAGGGAAAGAAATGTTCTTTTTAAACTTCCTAAAGAGCACTACAGGCAATAGGGAGCAAACAGCAATATTACAGGCTAATAACAATGCTGCTTGAGGACTCTTTGAAAGTAATAAATATGTTTTTAATAAGCGTATTTCCTCATTTTGGGAGCTCTGAGTTCACATACAGATGTAATTTCATATGCAGAGTGTGGCTGTGAGGATGCCTCTGAAATGCCTGGGGACTCTCCAGATGGGGAGGGGTGGGTATGTAGCAGAACAGCCTATCTTAGAAGGGATTTAATCTGAATTGTCTCTTAAAGATGAGAAAAAGTAGAAAAGTTGGACACCTCCCAGCTCCTTCCCTGTTCTCTGCCAGCCCCAAAGGTGTCTGCACAGCAAGTCCTATCCAAGAGAGCACAAGACCCTCTTGCTGAGCAAGGCAGAGCATCAGTATCCTGGCTATGCCTCCCAAATCACGCTGCAGGGTATGGGCTTTTCCAGTCCTGAGCCTCTGTGAGAAGGCCACCAGCTTCTGGGACTGCTGCAGGGACTCTGCGGGCAGTGCCACAGTGACACAGCCTGATGGTCCATCTACCAAGGGTTGGTGATGCCTGTTTCTCATGGATCTGTAAAAAAAATTAATCGTGCCTCTGCACTGTCGGGTCAGGGAGACAGTGGGGAGGGGTAGGCAGACTTCGCGTATGATTATCTTGTCTTCCCATGCTTTTTGCCTTTTAGTAAATAAACCTAATAAGATGCTGGGCAGCAATTCAATCTGTCATGCTTCACGCATCAGAATAATTCAGCCAGAAATAGAAAGCATTCAAACCCCCATTAGAGGCAGTGCCCTAAAGAACAGGCTGATTTCTCTGTTTTTTGGCTTGTAATTTATTTCACATCAGTTATGCACTGCCAACAAAAGTAGCTTCGTGGCAAGCTGTGATCTGCTCTTCTTTTAGAGACCTCCTAACCATTTTACTTCTTTTCAGACTGCTTGTTGGCAGATTCCCATTGACAGCAAAGCCTTAACCATGTGAAGAAGTCATACATGGCACCTTGTTCCCAGTACTGCAAGTTAATTCCTTTTGTGGCATAAAGTCCTGGGTTAGCTCTCCCCAGAGTCTTTTCCCCTCATTAAGAGGAATGTAAATTTTACCTGGCCTTGTTTTGTTTGTCTCTTTGCAAGGGCAATATGTCTGGAGAAAAAAGCGACCATGTTGCTGACCCCATGACCACCAGAGTGACCACATGTGCCCTGACACTTGCTCTTTGGCAGATCAGGGATTCAGTACTTGCAGCTCAGTCTCATCTGAAAGAGGTGGCAGTGAGAGGAGCAGGGGTGCTGACACCATAGTCCAAATCACTATGGTAGGAGCCAGGTTTCATGTTCACTACATATTTGCCTGCTCCAACTCTGGCTGGGAGGTTTCTCCGAGAGAGAGATCCTCTTAACGTTGTCAGGCTGCTTCTATACCTCTGCCTCTCTCACTCCATTGTCATGGTAATGTGTCTACTTCAAAGGATAAGGGATCTTCTTTTTTTTTTTAACTGAATTAATTATTCGGACCAAATTCCATATTGCTTTGTTTCTCGTATTTCACAAAGGATAGAAACATTTTATACCTAAATTGCATCTTGCAGAAAAGGCACAGGTAGAAATGCAGGGCAGTCACCGCAATAGAAAAGTGGGGCAGTCACCGCTCACATTTGGACAGCATTTCTGAGCTCATGGTTCTGTAAAGCAGATGTAAAACACTGAAATGAACCAGCCCTGTTGTTCAGCTCACTGTCCAGTGCAATGCTGTCTTGCCTTCCCTAGCTCTCATTGCACAGTGTGCTTCCTGTATCCAAGTTTTCATGAATCAGACCTGGAATTTGCAGCCTGTGCCAGGAATTGCTCATTCCATGCCATTCAAAGTGTTGCTGAGTTGGACATTCTTTTGATTCTGTTTTTTCAGTCATTTGCAAACACACAGGGGGAACTAAACAGGTTTTATTTCTCTGGTCCCGTGTTACCATAATCTGTCCTGATTTGAAAGCTTGTTGCAGACACATGTGGAGATCTTTGTTGAAGGGAGCCATTGGTAGCTGTCGTCCTGGAAATCAAGAGAAAGGTGGGCAATAGCCCTCTGCCAGCAAGAAGCTGGAGGTTTTTTACGTTCTTCTTGCATTGTGCTGGAGCCTGAAGAGAAAGACATATCACCAATACGTGCAGTTAAAGGCCATGCCTCCCCAGTGGATCTAGGACACTGATCCTAATGAGAATCTATGTGGGAATGTTAATTGATTCAGTCATTGAGCTGGCTATCATTTCCATCATCAACAAGGATGGGCAGAAGATGAATCAGTTATGCACTGCCAACTCAGTGGCTGGCTCTGCCCCAGGCATGGGGGCTGTGATGTGCCAGGAGTGTGCATGCATTTGCCAAAGTGTATCCAGAGGGCCTGGCCTGATGCATTCCAACCCAAGGTCTCTGCCCTCTAGAGCAGCAGAGTGAAGATGGGGAGAGGGGGCCTTGCTTTGCCTGTTTGACCTCTGGAGTGAACAGGAAGGCTCCCAAATGCCTGGCATTTCCCAAGAGAAAGCAGAGCCTTCAGGTACCTGCTGCTCTGGAGGAGACAGTGGCTGGAAGCAGGAGTCTGAATGCCAGAAGGCACTGAGACTGCTCTGCTTTTGAAGGGTGTTATTTAATTACTTTGCTGCATAATAACATTACCTGTGTGTTTCCTTTGCTAATACGTTTTTGCCTGCTGTAGGAGACAAAGCAATTCTTAATCACACCATTGTAGCTGTTCAGGTACCAATAGCCCACTGTGTCAGTTATGAACTATTGTAGTATTGTCTCTACATGTATTTTTATGCCATTTCACCTGCAGAAAGTTGCGAGTATCTCCTTTCTAACTTCCTAGCTAGTACTGTTTATGCAGAGCCCTTCTGGGAGTTTTGCAAACAAGCCCAGCTTGTAAAAACCACTATGAGCTCTTCTAACAGCCAGGGTGAGCTGTGACTGAGCTCCATCCCTGGTGCAACCAGACTCTGAGGTGCAGGTTTGGGATGCAGAGTCAGCCAAGGTGGCTGTGAGTCACTCAGGGCTTCTCACACCTGTGTAAAAGTGCCACTGAGGACAGGTGGTGCAACTCCATGCACACTAGTTTGTCTTTCTCCAATTTCCCCTATATATGTACATAAATACATTTATGTATTTATATATATATTTATGCATATATATATACACACATATATATAAACAAAATTAATATATATATATGTTCTCATTCTGTGTCTTACTCGAAACTCAGGCAAATATTCATTTGCTTCCAAGCAATTATTTTCAGAAAAATCTCCAAATCTTCTGGGTTTGCAGGAAACAAGCTAGATCAAAACATTTTCTTCTGGGCTGTTAAAGCTGTTGCTACACTTAGGCAAAGACACTATGAGGTTTGCTTGTTTTCTTTGGACCTCTGTCCTAAAAACCCTGCAGGGATTCAGTGTGCAAACAAGGTAAAAATGCTAAAGTGCTCTTTGCAGCAGGTTTCAGAATGTTTCAATGTCCATTTTTTGCAGAGAAACTCTTTGCCACCTCTAAATATACTCACAGACAGAGTTATTTTTTCTTTTTGTTCTGCTTGTTGGAAAAAAAAAAGGAGGCAACTTGGGTATTCTGTAACAGAAGAACAAATTTATGTTGTAGAACCCTTCCTGAAAGTCTTTCATTATGGGATCAAGTAAAACCAGGGTCCAGCAGGATGGACTTCACTGACATGGCCAGGGAGTCTGAGGCTTGTTCCTATCTCCAGAACAGGCTTACTTTGTGTTTGATAGCACTGCACAGTCTCCCTGCCTCCCTGTCCCCATGCAAAGGCACTGCTGATACACAATCCCATCACAGAAGTACTTCAACAGATGCAAGTAGTGAGGGAGTATGCTGGTAAGAATCCCTGAGCCGTCCAGAGCACCCAAGCACACCTGAGGTGCTCCTGGGGGGAGCAAAGCTGCAGGCAAGGCATGCATCACTTGCCAGGTTACAGCAGCCCAGTCCCAGCTGATCCTGGCTGCAGGCATGGGAACCTGGAGTCTGTGCAATACTACCATACTCAACCCACCTCCAAACTAAGGAAAGCACTGGTCCCTGATATATATGTCTTACTTTTACTTAAGGACAAGTCAGGGGTCTTCCTGAATCAGGACATTCTGTCGCTGACTCAATGACCAGGGACAAAAGCATGACCTTAACCACCGGAGTGTGTTTACAAGAGTGGGAAGGCAGTGGTTTCTTCCCGACACAGATGGAAAGCAGCCTTGCCCTGAAGCACAATGATGGCCTTATCTCATAATTATTTCCCAATGAGTATCATTTCACATGCAAATTCCATCCATACAAAAATTTAATCCTTTTAAAAAATCTGAATAAGTGACAGAGTCTATAATTTCCTGCTGTGGCAACTCCGTGCAGTGTCATCAGGCTGTATGGTGGTTTTAGCACCTGCTGGTCTAATCTGCCTGCACACGGCATGAAGCTCTGCCAGTGAGTTTGTGGGCACTGCTTTAGGTACAGCCAAGGCTGTGAGGGTCCTGGGCAAACAGTGAACTGCACCCTGTAGGCATTTGCAATCTGTGGGGGATTAATAAAACGAGACTTTCTCCAAACAAGCCCATTCAGGAGGCAAAATACAGCTACATAAATATAACACAGAGGCTTGGGGAACTGAAAAGAGTCCCTGGTATATATCAGAAAGGGGTGATGTGGGTCAGGTTGATAGCTGCCAGCTGCCAGCCCATGTTAACCTTGGCTTAGCACAGGGCTACCACAAATCCCTTTGCAGACACTCCATATGCCATCCTTGGGCCTTCCCAAAGGAAAAATATTTATATCCTTCACTAATTGCTGTCCCCATCCCCATCTGTATATTCTTAAAGAATTATTTGGGATGTTTCGGGGAGACCTACTTTTTCTCATTCATTTTTTATATGATCATCCTCTTCCTTGTGTCACTGTGAAGCAGAAAAGGAGAATAAAGAAACCCAAATATGTGAATTTGGATAGGAATGATTACTGGTCTTCAGCAGCCTCTAGCTAAAAGTCCTTGGCTGACAGCACCCTGTGAGCCAATGCTCGTGTCCCCTCATATCCCTAGACAGGGATATCCTGGAATTCTGCTGAGGTTATCGTGGAGGGAGAAGCAAAGAAAATCACTCTTCAAGGAGCTGTTTGCACATTTCTGTCCACTATTGAGGAGATTGATTAAAGTGCCGGAATAATCTTTAAACGGGTTTTGTATTTAGACAGAAAAAAACCAAAACCTATCTTCCTCAAGTCAGTATTTTATTGTGATGAGCACCACCTGTCTCCAGATATTCTTTTGCTTTGTGACTCTCCTGTTGGTTCACAGTCATATATGCATGTATATAATATATATACAGCTCACAGCTGCACACTGAGCTCACTGAGAGGTGAGAGAGGGCTCACCTGAGCAGAGCTGCTTTCTTTACCTGGGAGAGGAGCCTGCCCGGAGTCAGCAGCCTTCAGCTGCTGACTATCAATATCAAATTTTTCAGTACCAGTTTGCTTTCACATGATTAAAGCACAAGTGTTGCTAGTTTCAATATCAAAAGAAAAAAATCTCATCTCTGTCTCCCAGGAGACTCCTCTAAATGAAGCAACCCGTCCTGCAAAGGCTTTGCCAGTGACAAACAGAGCATGCCTAATGTTGAATTAAAACCAAAGCATACAGACTGACAAGAAAGGGTATCTTGGACTAGAGATAGGAATACAAAAAGACAGAAAGCAAAACAGAAACCAGGCAAGGAAGGAGCAGAGCCAGGAGGCAAGTTAATTTACGAGACATGAGCTGTACCAGGCTGCATGCTTTCTTGCACAGAACTGTGACTGCTGGACTTAATGCCAGAGTATAAAGCAGGCTCTTGTGCTGGCTGCTGCTGAGGAAACCTTCACATACAACAGGAGCTGGGATAAGGGAACAGTTTGCTTGGAGCCAGAACCCAAATCTGTGAGATATCTCTAACCGGGGGAAAAGTCAAAAAGTCTTCCAGGTGGCAGAAGATGGCAAAGCAGACCTACGTATTGGGAAACCTTGGGTTTGCTGCCAGACTGACCCTTGTAGATTTGTTGCTTTATGCAAAGCTAAAGCATGACTGAGCTCTGCTCACTTCAGTGTTTTGCCTGGCTTTCCGCTAAAGAGAAGCAATTGGGAGGACAAAGTACAAAGTTTTTTTATGCAAAGACAGTTCACTCAAATTTAGCCCAGAATAAATAACAGCAATAAATGACTGCCTCAGAGGCCTGTTTGTTAACCCAGGTAGGAACAATTTGGTGGCCACAGTCCGACCCTTAATGGGTCTGCTTGCAATGCAGGGACACAAACTGCCGTGTCAAACCGGGGCAGGCATTTCTGGGTGGTCTTGTGAGAGAAGGCAGGACATGCTCTCCTGCTTTGAGGTGTTTTCTTCAAAGCAGGAGGTGAGTAGCTTTAGGAACTGCAGAGATACTTATCTTCCCCACTGGTATTACAATAATGCTGCAAACAAATCTACTCTTTATGAAGGCAGTTGCTGGGCTGCCTTTTCTCTCAGTGCCCTTATCTCTGCCTGTCCTCTGACCTGTCTCTGTTGCCTGTCTCTGATCCGCATCCCACAAACCTCAGCATGTGGTCTAAAAGGCAGCCTTCCCTAGTGTGGAGAGTAGAGAAAAAGCTGAGAACTAGACACAAAATTTTTATTCTCCCATTTCCTGACCACGTTAGTATAAATTCTGTATTCTCCTCTATTCCTCCCAAAGAACCAACATGACTCAGAGGATGCACATTAAGGAAATTCACAACTGCACATCAGGCACTGGTGGAAGTTATTTTATGTTGGGGAAAAAAAAGTGAAAGAAGCCTAAATTTGCCATTTTCTCCCTTGTTGCAGCTCTTCAGGAAGATATATAATTTTACATGAACAAAAGAGAGGAAGAAGGCCTGGGAAAAACAGCTGTTATCTTTGCACATATGTATGAAGCATGCATTTAAACCCCAGAGATATTCTACAGAGGCAACCAGCCCATAGAGTACCCTCAGATCCTACTGAAACAGACCACAAATGCAAAACTGATCATCCTCAGTACTGAAAACCGGTTGCTTTACAATCCAGAGATGCTTTATGATGACCTTGCCATGGGATTTATGTCTTAGAAAATGGTTTTTCTGCTTAGTGGGAGAGCAGCCTGCAGGCCCCTGGAGATCTCTGCTCTTGCATTAGAACGCTGAGCAGTAGGAGTGGAGCATTAGTTCCATTTCAGCCTATTGCTCCCAGCAGAAAGGAAATATGATAGCTTGTCAATCCCCTGAATCACCCTTAGCAATAGGCAAGGATTAAGCAAAAAAAATTACATTGCCATTACTGCAATGCAAGGCCTAATGAAACAGTTACTATATTTAGTGATAGACTCCTATGACTGTGGTCTCACTGCAAGACACTTTGCTCATCAGTTAAGTAGCTAGTTACTTCAACCGAAAAAGCTTCAGAGTAAAACATTTTTTTCCAATAGCTTCCCAAAGCTGACTTCTATTCCTGTGCCAAGCTTTTTCCTACTTACTTGCCCGCTCCTAAAGTGCTGGTTGTGCAGAATGAAATACCCCCAAATATTTTCTGTCAGGCTTTCGCCTTAGTATATTCCTAAGCTTGGAATTTCCTGCAATCCTTGGTCCTGATAGCTAAACCACTTAGCCCTAGTGGTACTTTGCCTGTCACAGTTCTGCCATTTCAGGTAAAAATAATGCCTGTCCCAGGTGGGTAGATCTCAGCAAATCCTATCTCCTCATGGGCTGCAAATAGCCCAGGAAACCTGCTTTCCTAGCAAACAGATGGGTAGCATCAAATTTAGTATTCTAAATGGATGGGAGCTTCTGTTCCTTACTTCTTTTAATTTATTAGTTTACATGGAAAACAAACTTATATGTGGAGACAATGGATATCCCAATGCCTGATAGAGTCATGGTGACACACTTTTGGGGCTGGTGGAAATAGAAAGTTCCTAAAAAGAGCGTTCCAGAGCTAGAGGATAACACTAAATACATGGTCAAGGTGTGGAGACGGTGTACATCGATACACCTGCTCTAGTTTGATCTATAATTTAACTGAAATTATATCATTGGGTCCAAATAGCAGCACTCCAAGTTCCCAGCAGCCAGCAAAATCCAATTAAGAAGGTGGGTAAATCTCTACATGGTTATTTCATGTTGGTCTTTATGCTGGACAGTCCCTGTAGATGTTGATTTAGGGCTAGATCTGGGGTCAATGTTATGCTATATTTGGTGCAAGATGTGTGAGGCAGGAAGCCAATACCTCAGACAACTCTGGAAAAGACATGCTCAGTAGATGCTGAGGTATATGCACCTGCATCTAACTCTTTGTCATTTAGCCCTGATTGTTTTATTTAATTATATGATGTAATTTGATTGTTTGCAGGTTATATAATTATAGCACTTGTATCTCCATTGTTCAAAGTGCTTCCTTATGGGAGAGATTATTCATGTGAATGACACAATTTGTTCTTCCATGACAGATCTTAATTAAAAAAAAAAAAAGCTAAATATAGTGTAGCTAATGCATCTTAAAAACTTGTCAGTCTTGCTTGCTGGAGTGGAAAGAATCGTATGTGGGACACTCAGATTCACCATTTCAGTACATTCAACACTGTAGTGTATGACGCATTAAAGCAGGAGCAGGCTGCACTGATGTAGAGGGAAAGTAACTTATTTAATGAATTACTATATTTGCAACCTGTTTGTGAAACAGGTAAGAAACGGCAAAAATACATGCACCTAGCTCTAGGCAGCATAATTTAGTTGCAAATCCCTGGCATGTACCATCTCTGCCTGGTTGCATAACATTGTCTTGACACAGTGAAAAACTGTATCTCTAAACTATCTCAGAAGGGAGCATCTGCCCATAAGAGCAGGGTAAGGGTTTATGTAGTTACACATCCTAGCTGTTGCCATACTGGATAAGGACATCAATTAATCAAAACCTCTCTAGCCTGCCTCTAATGCACCAATTTTATGTCCTACTGCATTAAATTATCAGCAATGTTTCCCATATCTAATATCTTTGGAGAAAATTAGTTTCACTCACCATAAATGTCACGTTAATTACAAACAGAATGAAATGTAATACGTGTTTACTTTGTCCGTTTTTGCCCATGGAAGAGCAGCTTGTACTGTGCACAGTTGAGAAGTTTGGTTTAGAAAAGCATCTGTGATACCACAGAACTAGGAAAATTAGAGAAGCTTGTTGGAACATGGTTGGACTTTGATCCTCGACAGTGCAGACATCAGATCTCATCATCTTTATTTCACTTTTTTTCTAAGTCTAAAACTGGCTCTGGGAAATGCTATGTGAGAAGTTCTTGCCAGCTTTCTGGCAGTCTGTGCTTCAAACTAAGCTGGGAGTACCAAAAGAGCAGACTCCAGAATGGCAGTCAATACACTTTGTCATTCATGTCAGCAAGATCAGCTTCAACTTTTTCCATGAAGGACTTCAGGGACTGCCTCATTCATAATCATAGCATCAGCTGGGAATTTTAGCCCACAGGAACCCTGCAGCCACAATTCATGACTTGTAAACCTGATGCATCACACATCCTGCTCTGACACACATTCCTTCACTCCCAGATCACATCCCAAGATCAGAGTTTGGACATGTCCAACTTACCAGGCTAGAAACAAGCATATTCGCCAACATTTCCCTTTCTGAAGGAAATTTTCCTATAGGAGAAGCTCTCACAGTTTTGTTCATGACTTCATATATACGATGGGAAGCAATCTACTGTTGTTCCCTACATCTCCACCTCCCAGGCTAACACACAGGCAGTGCTGTCAGTCTGTGATGAAAGATGAGGAAACTGATTATTTACTTGCCTGACATGCTATGTCCACAGAGAAGATTTGTCATTTACCTCAGTGAAATCTGAGGATCCAGAAACAAAAGAGGTAAGGAGGAGAAGGATGAATCAAGTTGTCTGATTCAAACTCTCTTAGAGAGCCACAGAGTACCTCTCTTTCCCAATTATCAAGCCATAATGTAGAAGAAACCCCTGTTTTAGTAACAAGTGACATCTTGAAATAAACTACTAACCTGGTAAAGACATTGTGTCATGGTGTAGTCACTGCACGTAATCTTACCACACACAAAATCCATACAAAGTCCTTGAATTTTCATGATAAGTCATTTGTGGTTCCTCCTCCGAAGCTCCTTGGCAAACAGCATATCAATACTACAATTTGTTTGAGTGTCCTACATGAATAGTTACCTTTTTGCTCCTGTGATTATTAGGCCTCTTCCAGTAACCCATAGAACATGTGAATCAAACGGGCCACAGCATATGTTTGACAGTATAGAAGAAAAATACTCTCCAGTAAAGCTGTCCTAATGTGTCAGAGACACAGACAGAGAAAGAGGAGTGAGACAGGTGCACTGTGCTTTTACCATCTTCATGTTCAAGGGTCCATGTGCCTACTGACTCACCTGTTTATTTTCTTCCTTCAGCTCCTTTTGGACTCTCACCTTCGCCAAAACAGAGGCGTAGGTGAGAATCAGAAGTGTCCAGGAAGTCTCTGTTACATCAGCAGAGCCTGCCACCCTCCCTCTCCTCTACCCTTTCCTGCCCAGACTGCCTTTTATGTGCTGTTTGGCAGCCTGTAGCACATGTGGCCCCTTACTGGAAAGAAGCATAGAAGTATTTTGAACTTAAACTGAGTTGACAGCATCAGTGCTTAGACCAGAAAGATTCAGGTGGGGAGCAGACCAGGCCAAATGGTGCTTCCCAGAGACTTCCATGCTGACACAATGAATCACAGCCCCATCCCTTTCCATTGCTCTGGGCACAAACATCTATTTTCTGTGTTGATTGCTGAACTGTGAGCATCAAAAGGATTTAACATTTCTGATCTGAATCCATGTCCAGGATTGCTGCTATTGCCATGACATCATTTGGGTCTAATTAGACAAGCAATTTCTTAAAACACCACCGCCTACCTGCACAGTGTTTTCTACCAGTAGCAGATTAAAAATTCTAACAATGAGAGAATCAGTTAGCAAAGTCCTAAGGTCAAAAGGTGATGAGTGAGCTCTGTTTATTGGCAAATGTATCCAGGTCCTGTGCACAAATGTCCCATGATAAGTCACGGCCAAATCACAGTCCACTTGTCACAATATTCTTGGATGAAGAGTTCAGCCAAGGAAATATATTTATCCCTTCAGCCCCTCAGGGCTTTCCTTAAATCAAAGGCAAGAGACACTGCCTGTGCAGTAGGCACCAGCAGTTTCTGCCCAGGAGAGAGAAAAAGCCAGTCACCAGCTGCAAGCCTACTTTACATTTATCTAGATGAATAAGAGCGTAATTAGCCTCCCTCAGAGCTCCCAGCACCGCTGACTCCTTGGCTAAGCTGTCAGGCATCACTGGGGCTGGTACAGCCATCTACAGCACCCTGGAGGAGGACTCTGCTCTTAGGAGAGGTGATGGCCAAACCTGGGAAGGCAGCACGCGTGCAAAGCCCCAGGCAGTTGGAAAGGAGGGAAGGTGTCCAGCCCAGCCTGCAGCGGCTCTTGCTTTCCTTTCAAACCAACCCCCAGTGACCCCTGGTAACCCCCCTTCACTTGCAAGTGAAGCTGAGTCCATGATGTCCATGATGGACAGAGCTTGTGCTCTCTGGAGAAGTTGCTTTGTGGTGGCCTCTCCAAGGGGCAGCAACTGAGAAAACACGGCTGTGCAAGCTCAGTATTTGGGGAAAACCTCATCTCACAGGATTTTTCTGTTTGCACTGAGAGGAAGGCACACAGGAGCAGGGCGTGAAGCCCGAGATTTGAAGCTGTTGGGAGGAAATGCAAAGGGGCAGGGCTTGGGGCTGCAGAGCTGCAAAGGGGTGCAGGGCTCGGGGCTGTCTGGGCCTTGTGCAGCCACGGGGCAGCAGCTAAGCCAAACCCAAAGCATGGAGAAATACAAAAGGGGTAAAGGGTACAGCTGTCCTTGGGGTCTGCTGCTGCCCCCATAAGAAGCCCTGTGAGCCAGGCTTCTCAGGGAAGGCAAATGGATCTGCTGGAATCAGAGGGCTGTGAACATAGCTGAAGATGGACTGCTTTCTTCTCTCATATAGGGGAAATGTAGCAGGAAAAAACTGCAGTTCTGACCCCACATCCTGCATCCACATTCTCCTCCAGATATTTACATTTTTTCACATTAATTTCTGGGACCCAGAGCCACATGTCTAGTAAAGAAGGTTATGACAGAATGAGGCTTTTCCTTACACGTTACAGAATCATTCTTTGTTTCTAAATGCAGTTGGGAGGTAATCTCCTCTACCATGTAAGTTAGATTCTTTCATAATGCTGAAGTTTAAACAAAATATTTTTCACTAAAACAGGAAAGAAACTGGGATCTACCAAGTACACAACAGGCACAAACCTACCGGGAAAAAAAAAAAATTTTCTTTTCATGGCTGACACATGGCATCAGCAACTGGAGCTGGCATTGTTCAGCATAAAGGAAAAGGCAGGAAAACGAGACAAGTAAAATGTAAGGAATTGTTTAGATTGAAAAAATGCGTACAGCACAACCTTCTTATATTTGTGCAGTTTCAATTTCTAAAAAAAAAAAATCAACAATTCACACTGTTAGGCCTGTTGTTTCCTTTCAGTCTGGCTTGTGGTTTGGGGTTTTCTTTCTTCATGTTTAAATATTTTCCATGTAGGTTGACAATGGAAAAACCCACTTCGTTCACCATCCTTTCTCACCACTATCTCCTGTCCAAGCCAGCACAGCCCCCAGCTCTCACAGCTTGTACTAGCCTGGTTTTGCAGCAGTGACAGCCAGCAAAGGAAGCAGGAGGCCTTTGGATGCAGGACCAGCACCCTTAGAGGTGCAGACCATGCCATGCAGATGCAGGTTTTCAGGTCCCCAGTAGTGTCTTTGATAATCTGTGTGAGACAGTTGGTGCCTCACTCAAGCTGGGAAAGCTGAACTCTTGTTCTGTGGTGACAAGTAAACTGCTCTCAGAAAGGCAGAACATTGTACTGGTGGCTTCCAGTCTGTCCCTTTGTCTGTTGCATTTTTATGACCCTCTGGGAAGAGATGGCTTGTGGAACAGAGGTGTGGGTGATAAAGACCTGGAGAACATATGCCTCAAAGGGGGTTCACACTGCAAACTTAGGAAAATGGCAGCGCATAAATTCTCACTGCCATAAATTAATTAGTAGTACAGAGCAGATCCATCACTAGTGTGATGCCTTGGAAGCTGAACAGAGACTACCACCTTACTTCTATGGGATCAGCCAAGCACAGCTAGATGCCAGCCCTCAGATGACATGTGTTAGGGAACAAGGAAGAAAGTGCCTAAACATCATCCTTTAGCCCTTCAGTCAGGGGCAAGATACATTGGAGCAGTGACAGTGATGAAGAGAGTGGCCAAGATTGGGTCATTCCCCTACAGAGGCTGCTGGGAAGGGTTTCCTTGGCCACAAGTGGCTCCATGCTCCAAAGCAAGGTGAAGTGCTTGGAGATGCCCTGCCTGAGTCATGCTGCCTGCACCCCTGGGAAATGCCTTTCCAAGGCAGCCCCAAGAGACTGGTGCCTGCTGTTTAGCATCTTACTGGAGAACAACTCAAATGCACCACAAACTTCTTCCTCTTGGCAGGGACCCACAAAGCAAAAATAAACCTTCTGGAAGAGACACGGGCAGCCAGAGTGACTGTAGCAAGCGCCCAGGTTTGGTCAGAGCACTCACAGCAATTGGAGGGAAAACTGAAGCAGGACCCATATCAGAAATGGCAGCGGGGAACCCGTATGGGTTGCCACTGTTGGGGACAAGGGGATCAGGGTGAGCCCTGCCTACTCTCTTGGGCGGATGCTACAGGGGCAGAGCATAGAGAATTTCTTCTCAGACAGGTGGCTGCTGCCACTCACTCTTTAATGCCAAATAATACAGAAAAAAAATCCCTGATTTTATTCTCAAAAATATCTACTCAGTGTCAACACAACCTGGAGCACAGAGGGAAGGGATGAGATAGACAGGTGAAAGGGAAAAGACAGCAGTAGCTTTGTTAGCTGGTAATCTCAGTGATGACCACATCCCCCATTTTGCCTCAGCAGGTTTCTTCACTCACATTGGTGTTTGCTTTCCCAGTGACATCAGGATGCTAAGCTACTTAGAAGGAAGTGAGCAGTGAAACCCACTCCTGTCCCTGCCTCTTGGATCCTGAAAAAGGGGAAAGCTGTGCTTTGTGCTCTGTAATTCCCTGTTAGGAGGCTTAGATAGGTATCTATTGTAAATTCTTTGCAGGATATATGCATCTGGTATGTATAGAGAAGCAAGGCTATCTTTGCAGGAAATATACTTTTCCTCTCCCTCCACCCTTGTTTTTTAATGATCTCATCCCCAGAGCAAGAAATGGCAGGTGGTTTCACACCACATATGGTCAACTCATAATGTGGATATCCACAGAACTAATATCCTGCCATCAACAATGTGCTTTCTTTGGATCAGATTTGGAAGGTGATATAATCTTGGATGAATTGTCAAAGGGAGACACACAACAGTTGACCTGTCACTCTCCTCCTCTGGTATCACAGTAGTTATAAGCAGCATTGGGTTCCTGTTTCTGTGGGGTTTGTGCTCGCAGCATTGCTGTGTGCTGAAATTTCTCACACTTACTGTCAGCTGACCTAGACCTGATTTCTGGGTGAGAGCTCAGGGCACAGGAGGAGAGCTATGCAGTGCTCTTCAAGAGGTAGAAAAGTTGTTAAAAGCCCATGTTCAGACTGTCTTTCCTCCACAACCCAGTGGTAGAAGCAATGGTTAACATTTCTTTAAGTTCTCATAAAACAGGAGTGCAGTGTAAGCACGTGATTGCTAATACAAGAATTGTTAAAATAAACATATATGTGGGAGATGCTTTACATAAGCATATTTGTGGGAGAGAAGAAAAGGGGTAGACGGCTATGTCATCCTCAGCCCTCTCATTAGATCAGTAGGGGAAGGTGACTAGGAAAAGCACATGCATGTTGCAGCAGGTGCCACTGAGATAATACCCATCAGTGCACCCTGAGCTTGTTTGGAAGCCAGTGGGATGTACTGGGAGGGGTTGCTATGCTACCAGGCCAGCTCCTAACTCACAGGGAGACAGCCAAGTGCATCTTCTGCCACCAGAATTGACTCATAGCATGGACAGAGCTGTGCTTCTTTCTGCTCTGCATCACTGGGGTTGGTGCTGCTCTCCCAAAGCACTGTGCTCTGGTTTTAATGGTTTGTTGAATACTTCACTCAGTGCAAATCTGGAGTTTGTCCAGTTTGCATGGTAACTTTTGTTTGACTTGAATAGTCTTGCTGGAAGATAAATTTCTTGCTAGCTAGGCTGTCTGGATCAATGGAACATATGAGATTTCTCAGCACCTCCCAGGGCAGTTCCCAGGGAAGAAGCAGAGAAACAGAGCTAACTTAATTATCTAAGAACTAGCAGTGAATAAACACATCTTACAATGAGCAAACAGCATCACCAGGCCCTCTCTCCCTTCTGTCTCCTTTGCCTGCAAATTGTAGAGAAAAGAGAGAAGCCAAATTGGCCTTAATTCACTTTCTTGGTCTGGCAAATATCAAATATATTCTTGTTTGATATTACCATAACATTTCTGTGAAGAAATATTTACGGAAAGATTTTTGGATTTGCTGAAAATGTTTGGAAATTGCAGAGGTTTGTTTCAAGAAAAATTTTAAAATATTTATGGAAGTGTCAGTGGATTAGAGACCTCTTTTATTTGGTCAGCTTAGGGAGAACAAAGAGGTAGGATGTATGTACGGGCTAAGTGGAGAGCTGCTGTAACTCAGCACCAGAAAGGGGATCTGATACATGTCCACAAAGATAAACAGATGAAAATACAGTTAATGCAAAATCTGTGTGAGCAGAAGACAGGGACCAGTGTGGGAAAGGGAGGGGAAGATCTGGGAGCAGCATTAACTGATAATCTGTGTTTAGTGCCATGTAGCTTTAGAGTACTTTATGAGCCCTCATGAAGGTTCACAGTGGCCCTCTCAAATGCTGTCCTGCAGGGGAGATGTCTTGTTCTGCCTGAAATAACCCTATGCCATAAAACTGCACATTTATATAGAACAAACAAAACAGGGAAATGCAACCCCAGCCAGCAGGAAATCCTCACATGCACAAAAGGAAACGGGCTGTGCTAGCGAGATGATTCCTTCATTATGTCACCAAATTCAAGGCAAAATATAACCCCAAGGTTACATATTAGAGGGAAAGGCAAGTAACATCCTTTTGATAAGCACTGTTGGTGTGAGTGAAGAGACGTGGGATGGTACAAACAGAAACAAGTGCTTGGTTTTCACTTTGATTGTTTCATAAACCATAAAGAAACTTTCTTTCATTTCTCCTTTTGAAGGCCAGGTTGGATGGGGCTCTGAGCAACCTGGTCTAGTTGAACATGTCCCTGCCTATGGCAGGGGGGTTGGAACTAGATAATCTTCAAGGTCCCCTTCCAACCAAAACCATTCTATGATTCCGTGATGATGATTCTATGGTTCTTTTCCCCATTACAGTTTTGGGCATGGTACACCTTATCTTGCATGGGTATCAAGTGCAATGGATCGCCAGTGGATTGGAAAAGCCTCTGGGGAATTTGCCTTTTCTCCTCCAACTTGCTGTTGGCAGCAGGGTCTCCGCCTGCTGTCAGCTGGGGCAGACAGAGTGCTCCCTTCCTCCCCTTCCACCTGTCCTTACCCACCATTGCACTGGCTCAAGCACCTGAAGGCCCCAACACCCACCGTCTGGACTTTCTCAAACCACTTGATTATGACAGAGAAGATGGAGATTCCTTGCTCATGCTGACTGTGCAGCTGTGTGCTTAGATGTCTCTAAGCCATCCTGCTCTGGTGCTTCTCCTTTAGCTTTCGGTTCATAGGCAGGTTAGCCTTTCCTCCTGGTTTATCTAGTTTCCATTTCAGTGAGTCTTGTCACACCCTTCTGTTTATTCCTTTTGCATGTGGAAAGCCATTTTTCTAGGGGATCCCACCATCTGCCAGGTATTGCTGCCATTGCCTGGATGGCTACACTGACAACACATGATGGAGGCATTTTCTGGACAGCAATCCAAACACTGAAGAATAGCTCTTCAGGCAAAGATGTCCACAAGCACAAAAAACAGGGAAAAGTATTACAAGTTTATTCTCAGACATTTTGTCTGCAGATTTGACTCATATCCAACAGTCCTCCACCTTCTAGCACTGTCAAAACTAATATAGCCCAATGTCATCTCTGAAACAGAGCTACCTTGTTATTGTCCTGACATCACACTTCCAGATGGTGATACTATCTGGCTTTCAGGTAAATTGCTGAGGATAAACACAGGTCTTTGAATAAATCTCAAATTTGCTTCAGGCAACAATTCTCAATTAGCGGCACAGATATTCATGGGTCACAGACACTCTCTTACAATTGCAAATTAGGAAAACAGACCCAGAGGGGCAGATTTGCATCCTTCTCCTGCCATATTTCTCCAGCTGAGCTTCCAGATCAGGTGATGTGTGAACAGCTTTTCCCAAATCATAGAAGACAGTGTGTGATTGAGCTGAAGCAGATCCATCTGAGGGGCACTAGCAAGCTGCCATGCATGATATCCAGGGAAAGGCTGAGGGAAATGGGCTGCTGTAGCCTCAGATGAGAAAGCTTAAGGAGTTTCTCACTGCTGACTTTAGCTAACTCATGGGCAAGAGAGAGCCAGGCTCCTCTCAGGGTAGGAAGAAGATAAGAAGCAAGAAAGAGAAGTTGCAAATAGGGAAATTTTGACTGCATGTAAGGAAAAACATGCTTCTCTCTATCACAGGATCATAGACAGAAGAAGAGAAAAGGATCTGGTCCAGGATCTTTCTGTGGGAAGCCAAAAGCTCAGTTTAACTTATGAAATATATTTTTGACTTTCTGAGGAAACATTTTCCAGCCAAATGCTTTTAATTTCTTCAACACAATTAAAGGAAAAGGAAGAGGCAGGCTTGGTTTGATCAAAATAGGCAGCAGATGATGGAGGAGAAGAATGGGAAAGGTCATCACCTGGAGCAAAGAGGAGAGAATAGCCTGTCATGCACGGACACAGCTGGAAGGGACCATGGGTCCACAGCCTTTCTGTCCAAGGCTGGAGCCACATCAGTTTTTTGTGTGGAGGAGGACGGATTACAAGTAACTCTCACAGAAAGGGAAAAATAATTCCTAAGCCACAGGTATGAAAGAGATCAACAGTAAAGTGAAGGCAACTACTGCCCATAACAGAATTGACTGTATCCAGGACTCTTTCGTACAACTACACTATCCAACTTCTGTGTTACTGTGGAGGTATTTGCTCTCTTATTTAGTATATGTTCTTCTTGATCATCATTTTTTTCTGTAGGCACTCAAGATACTCTGTGCAAGTGTAGGAAATGGGACGTCTTGAGCTAAATAGCTTGCAGTCTAACTGCAGAAAGTAGAAGACAGGAAATCAAATAATTTGGTGAACATTATATAGCTAGGCAGCACTGCAGCTAGGCACAGAATTCAGGTCTCTGGAGTCATAGCGCAAATCCATACACCCCAGAATAGGTCACTCTTCTTAAGGCTTCCTGAAGTACAGCTCCTGTTACACAGAACGTGCTCTTATCCCCAGAAACACATCAGGTTATAGAACTTGTTAAAAAGCCCCACACCAGCCACAACAAATAGCAACAAAACTCCCACTTCATTGGAAAAACACCTTTGATCAGAAAGCACCTGCCTTGGGATGGTGGGAGAAACCCAGCAGAAATTTATAAACTTTGTTAAAATTTATCTTTGTCGTTCTTTCTTAACAGTAACAGAAGTGGTGTAAGTCAGTGGAGGTCTACTTGTCCTATGCAATGAAGGTAACTACAAAAACTCTTTCAGACTTGTAATAACAGATAGCAAGTTCCTGTTACTGAGTTCTTGTCCATTGTGCTCTACCCAGTAGCCCTCAATGGGGCTGGCAACATCCAAGTTTGCAGAGATAAGCATGTCTCAACTCACCTGAGCTGAGTGTGACAAGGGATATGTAGAAGAAAGTATCCTTATGTTCTTAGTATTCCCTAGTTAATGAGTTACCCAACATGGCCATGTTTTGTGCACTGCTGTTCTCTTAGATCTCCACTTTATTACATGTACGTGTACACATGCACACACATGTATATCTACTACAAATTCTTCTGTTAAAGGCCCCACCAGCTAAAAAGTGCTAGAGCTGCTACTGCCTGTGATTGTCCCCCACATACTTTATAATCTTTTGCTCTGGGAGGAAAAAAACCCAACGTTTTCCAATAAAGTATACACCAAATAATTCCAGCACAAAGAAAACTTTCCTTCAAAGGGCAGATGCGAGGAGTTCTCTTTATTCAGTACCATTATATGAAACTATTTCTAAGTGAAAGCCTTTCACTCTAAGTAGGAGAACAAACACGAACATTACCAGAGCTGGTCTTGATGAGTTTCTAGTACCTCAGGGTTTGTCATTAATGTGGCTGAAAGCAGGGAGAGGGAGGGAAAATTCACCATTCTTCCTCCTGTTGTTCAGAGAAAAAAACCTAAATAAATCATTGAACAGTTCCCCTGCAAGTGGTATGTATCATAAATTACAAAGGCGGTTATTAAGGAATGTCCTTTGCTAAAACTTAATCAGAAATCTCACATCACAGAAAATACTCAATTTCAAAGTGGAGTGAGGAGAAATTTTCTGTTCAAACAAAGGAAAAAAGAGGCAAGGACTTCAACATCTTCTTTTCTGACTTACCAGACTGACTTCATTTTTATGGAGATAGGTACAAACATCAGATATTCCCAGCATCCCCTCACTCCTACTCTGACATCTCATAAACTCTGCATTTTCACGCCAGCATCTGCTGAAGGCAGCTCTAATTTCCAGTTCTGCACTTCCAGCAAAGCTAGTGAAAAATGTTTTTTGTAATGCTTTGAGTAGCAGAAGGCTAAAAAGCCTCCAGAAGTCTACAACAACAGACTGGCACCTGGGTGGCTGTGCCAGCGTACCACCTCCTGCTCTCCATAATGGTGACGGGAGATGGATGCAGCCTCCCAAACCAATCTGCTACCCCTAGCTTTCCTAATACCTGATACCAGGTCTGTGCTGGAATGAACCCCTTAATGGCATGAATGAACATGACATTGCAGTCCTGTGCCAAGCTGAGGCGAATACGGGCAAACAGACCCCCCTGCTAAGGCAGGGATGATCTGCACATGTTTTAAAACCAGTTTCCTGCAGACTTGCTTCACTGAGTTGCATGGTTGCCACTCAACACAGCCCTGTCCAAAAACCCTAGTGCTAGGAAGGCTGAAGGTGGGAGCAGATCTCGTCCTCTTCCAGACCACAGCCCAACATACCCAGAGGAGAAGAGGGAGCACTGTTGCAGGCAGCTCCACAGGCAGCTGGTGGATGCTGAGTGCCCTGGGTAGGTGCTGCAGCATATCCCTGGTGTCTGCTGCTCTCTGCTCTCCCCTAGCAGAAACTGTCCTGTGCCACTTCAATGCTTCTCTGTGGTCTTCTCTGTGAAGCTCTAGAAGATGGAGAAGTCAACACCAGGAAAACAAAGTCCTTCCTCCATCACATGACCCTGCATCCCAGCAGTGCCCTTTGGCTTCCATGCAGTAGTATCCAGGTCTTTGTCAGCCTTGGAAATACAGGGTGCATCCTTCCAGGGACATGCTTCCAGGGGAAGATTACCTACAGTATATGTTGAATTTCTGGAGAAAAAGAGATAAGAGTCTTTAATGAGGAAATCAGAAATATTTTTTTCAGAAAGGGGCTAGATGTTATGACCCCTGTCTCTAATGACTGCACATTTGGACCTCCAGCACTGCCCCGTGTCTCTGTGATTCATGACAGATTTGCAGACTGCATATGTAAAAGTGTATTTCTGAGGCCTTGAAAAATTCAGCTACAAATTAGAAGAGTACTTAATTAGGATAAAGCTGTTTTCTGCCATGATATAGAGTAATATAAGAGCAGGATGAAAAAATCGGTTAGAGGCATGGGAAACTTTCATAGGCAGACAGATTGAAAAGAGAGAACCTGTCAAGTTTGCAAAGAAAATGAGTAAGAAGGACATGCTGCAACTGTATAAAATATGAATAGGGTAGAAACAGTAAATTCTTAATGCTTTCTCCTAGTAGAAAAATAAGAAGACGCTCAGTGAAGCTGATACTCAGTAAATGCAAAACCTAGGGAAAAAATGTCATTTTCATACAGCACATAGTCAGCTTGTGAGACTCAGGATTTAATGCAGGAGCTCAGCAGAACCTAAGGAGGGAGTGTGTGTTGTACAGAGGAGGATATTCTGAACTACCATGGCAAAGGTTAAAATTGCATCTGGAAAACTACAAGAATTTGGGATGGACATCAGTTGGCATGGTCCAGAACATAAGTAGTACAGAATAAAGGCAAAAGATTCACCTGGGGCCATTTATTTTACAATAGCTTACTGCAGGTTGTCTACATGGTCTTCTGAAGCATTACTGAGGGCCAGAGGCAGTAAGAGCTACAATGTCAGACCACCAGCAGATGTGGTCTCACAGGGCCTATGGCAGGGTCTGTGGTCCCCTGTGAACTCCCTACACTCACTTCTGGGAACGGTAGTACATTTGTGGAGCATCATTACACACACAGAGCATGAAACTGGCAGCGCCACCAGCCCTGTTGCCAGCACTGGGGACCGAACTGTTCACAGAGGGAGAGGCAGTCCTGTCTCCCACCCCATTGCTTTTGTGTTTCCACCACAGACATAAAATGCCATTCTGACCCTGCCCTGAAAGTGAAGAAACCAGCTGGATTTCAGTAATTCCCAACATAAACCCATCCCACAGGGCAGATGAGAGACAAGTGGAATGCGCAAAAACAACACAGACTGCAATATCATAGACATGACCAATGGTATTAAAATTAAGCATGTTTTAGGATCTCTAAATTTATGCCATTGCCCAGTCTGACCCCCACAAGAAGGTCACAGACTTTCATTCATTTATGACAGCAGTGAGAGTAATAGCTCCTGCTTAAGTAGAAGGTAGTTTTTAGAAAAGCAACCAGACTTCTTCTGAATAACTGAATTAAAAACCCGATCTGCTCATGGTTAATTTCCCATGTTGTGTCTGTTTCATGAATATAATTCTGTGAGCCAGAATACTCTTTGCTGTAAGTGAACAAAATTCTTATTAATATATCTTGATGCCAGCAATAAATCTGGTCCAGGATCTACATTGCACCACTGAAAACATACATACATTGCAGAACAGACTCAGTCACGAGATGATGCTATTTCTTTGTATTGATATAGTATTTCACACATTAGAAGCACTGTGGCTAATATTAGATAATGATAAGGTAATTAATACAAATTTAGATGCCAATATACTTTCATTTTTGTGTCTGAAAGCTTTTAAGCTTCATGCAGTCTATGCACAATCTGTGCCATTCAATTAGCTGAACTCCAATATTGCTGTCTGCTACTTATCGTCTCAGACAGAAGAAAACAATGTTATCAACCAGTGATGGTATTTGATACAAATAATAGCTTTAGTGGCTGTCTGTCAGTGATGACAACCAGCAATTCCTTCTCCACATTAATTTTATTGGTAACTTCTGATACAAAGTTCAGGCATGGTGATGAAAGTTTTCACTTGCACAGGACCAGGGGAACCAGGCTGGCCTCATGGGCTTTTTTTCTTGTCTCTTGGGTGCTAGATAGGAATATTTTGTAATGCAATCAGATCATCATATTTTGTCTTTCATGACTTTCATGACTGTCCCAGTGGGACAGTGGAAATTTGGTGTTTCGGGGGTTGAACTTTCTCAGGCAGGTCTCTATAAGTGCAGTCACTACTTAATACTGACAACCTAACAACAGATTTTCACAGGTCTGATGGCCCTGGTCTGCTTCACTCAACCTCTGCTCTGCCTGGCACCATGCTTGTCTGTGCAGGGTTTGGTCACCCACCCCATAAAACTCTACGTGAACTAACTCCCCTTTGGTCTTGTCAACTTTATACCACACTGGAATATCCACCAATTTTGTACTTAGCTGTGCAGTTGTGGTCATCTGAGTTAACAACATCAAGAGTAGGGAGATGTCCCACTTAATCTCTTCAGTGTATAGGTTCTTTCCAACGCAGTTCTTTCTTAGGTGCAATCACAAGCACAAGGTAGAGCAGACAGAGCTGTGACCTTCTGAGTTACCCTGCAAGTTCAGCACCTCTTTTCTGACCCAGTTTCACCCAAAGGTTTTAGGGGCCACTGATGGCTTTATAGAGCCCCCTGTGCACTCTGCCAGCTGTGAGTGCACCATAGCCTCAGTGAGAGCAGCAGCACTGAGGTTAATTCCTCATCAAGAGGGGCAGTCATTCTGTACCTTCTGAATGAGCCACTGTCCGCAGGGGTGCTTACACCATACCTTGCAGTAAAGTTTGATTCATCCCATTTATGTGAGGTTCATAACACCTCTGGGAACGATGAAACAGACTCTTTTATGGCAGCTTTTCCATATTCTGTCTCATACTGAAGTTCTCAGTCACTGGGAGGGCCGTGAGATTTCTCGGCACTTCAGCTCAGGAGAAAACACCTCTGGGCCCTGAGCCATATTGGCAGTTTTGCAGCTACAGCTTTCAGAGCATCCACACTTGCCTCTCTATTACCAACTCATCATTTCTGGACTGTGATCCAAAGTGCTGCTGACGTGGAACTGGGGGAAGGAACAGTAGGTGTTGCATGTGTTGGAAGAAGCAGGCTAGAGATGGCCATCAGCTGCGACAGGTTGCCTTGCCTGGTCTTACCCAGAGTGATGATCTCACCTTTCCATCTAGCTAAGCCACTATGCCTTTGGAGGCAGGGAAATTAATATTTCTGCTGATTTTGTCTGCCCTGCCAAAGTACATTTCATGCATGAAAATGTGAGATAGTTTTCTCTCCAGCACTTAGGGACAATTCTCCAAGACATGTCCTTAAAGAGTCTTTATGACAAATAAAGCCATGCAGGGATGACTATCTTTTGAATGTACTACATCCAGTTAAGAGGTATACTTTGACGATGCCATTCTACTACAGCACATTTAATTTATTCTGGTGTTCAGACCAGCTACAGAATAACCCAAATGGGTCTTTCTGTACTCACACAGTGTCACTGCTCATGAGGAAATAATCCAAAAGCTGAAATGTAAAAACCTGCTGTGTTGCCCAGCACTGATAAATAGCATGGAGCAGCTCCAACACCCTGGTCATGTAACATCCATCAAGCTGACAGAAACCAGGTTTCATGCCCTACACTAATTATTTTTGCACAGTTGGACATGTCATCCCTAAGACAATCTATTTCTGGTATCTAGTTAGTCTTTTATGTACACACAAGCTCAGTAAAGTCCTTACCAAAAAATGTGGAATGTATTATTAGTAACAAAAATGGTTATGATCTATGGAACAGGGTGCATTGCTTGCATTCCTGCCCAAAATACAGGAAAAGTATTATTAGTCTTATCTAAATAGGTCTCTTTTTTTTTCTCTGTACTCTTTCTGAAATGCAATCTGCCTCACAAAAAAAGGCAGCAATTATCCCCATTTTCTGATTCTTTCTCAATTCACTGGTGCTCACGTGCATTCCTATAACACATTTGATATTGATGGAGATCTTCTGGTGTCATCACATGGAATTCACTGCTCAGAAACCTGGCAGTGCCTCTGCTAATTTGTTATGCTGTAGATGTACACATTGATGTATCCAGTGTAACCTAATGATAATGAGTTTACTGCATAGGTATGCTTTAATACTGTGATAAACACCTTGATTATGCTGTGATAGAGGTCTAGGTCTGCTTTTCCAAACACTTTATTTCATAAATTACCTATTTACTTTCTTGTCAATATATGAAAAATGCTGTTTACTTTGCAGTCGTATTACTGAAGTATTATTGCTTTGATGCCTCTGTGTTTTTGAAAAATCTATGAGATTTCAGAATTCCATTGCCTTAGTTATCACATATTTCCTGTATTCTTTTAATCTTCATTGCTAGGTGGTCATGCACAAGGTTGGATTAGCTCTTAAGATGTCAAATACAACTTTCTTTCTTTAAAGGTATTAGGTGAAGGAGGGCAGCATTTTCTGTTCCTAACAGACTGCTTTGTTACTCTGTCCAGTTTGGTCACTGATGTATTTCAAGTCTGTATAGTAACACCTACTCATTTATTAGATTGCCTCTGAAGTTGTGAATATGATGGTGTAATTTCCAGTGCAGTCCATGGTGATTTTTGGACAGGTATAACTGAGCTAGTGATCCTGAAGCCCCTTCTGTACTTTTTGCAGCATGAGGAGCTCTTCCCAACACAGCCAGCAACGTGCCAATCGATGTGCACAGTGTGCAGATGCCATCCCTTTGCCTGAGACATCACCTTCTGTTGCTTGATCTGGCACCATGTCTGTGGCTCAGTTGTCATTTGTACCAAAGGGACTTGGATTTAAGCTCTGCTATGGGAGGGCAGGGCTGCAACTGCATAGGCAGATAATGAATTTATTGCCATCACATTCCTCTAATGCATGTGCACGTTCAGAGAGGTATGCAAAAAGCTCTTGTGTTCACCTATCTATTGCTTCCAATTGTTTTCATGCAAAAGAAAATTATACCTGTGTGGGACAAGCCACAGCCTTTTCCCTGTAGCTGTTACTACTGAGAAACATTTTTTGGAGGGACACAGTCCCAAAAGGTAGGCTGTCCTGCTGTGTTTGAATACAACATCTGCAGGGGATTAAACCTAGGATGTTTTACTGTTTTAAAAGAAACAGCTCCAAAATCTAGATGCCAATAATAGCACCTGGCTAACAGCAGTAATTGTCAGGAGCCTAATTTGGAGCTGAGATTCCTTACGCTAGATACTGATTGGATCTGTGGTCAAAAACCAGTTCTGTCTCCCAAGCACTCACAGACTTTCTCTGCCAGAGCTTGCCAGCTTGCTAGAGAACCACCAGCAGATGACAAAGGCGTCAAAGAAAAATCTCAGGGGAAAAACAATCACAGAAAACAATGGGAACGATTTTCAGTGTTTACAGCAGAGGATCTCAGGGAGGTCTCTACAGCAGAGTTATTTTATAGAGGGGCTCAGTCAAAGCCTCTTAGATTCAAATTTAGGGGAACTTTTGGAACAACTCAGTGCAATGAACAGTAACAAATCACCAGAACCTTCACCTACACTTTAAGAGGACTATAAATATGATACTGTTGAACTATGGTTTTGGATTATTACCTGCTGCTTAAACTGGTCTTGATGCCAGAAGAACTGAGCATGAGAACCATGGCACCATTTTCAAAACCAGAACTGAAGGGGTGATCTGAGAACCACAAACCAGCATTTCTACTGCCTATCCCGTTAGATAAAGCGATGAACAATCACAGGTTTTGCAGAGGAAAGCCATACCCTGAGAACTGCTGAAACCAACCCTCACTCCTAGAGCTTGTCTGGACCTAGGCAGCCCAAATACCCTGGTCCAAGCTGGCCCTACTTTCAGTGGGCAATTGAACTAGACAACCTTCCCACACCTCTTCTGACCTAAATAGTATCTGATTCTACATTTAGAATGATGAGGAAAATGCATAATGCCATACAATAGCTAAACTTCAAAATTCATTGCCTCTGGACATCATCCTGATCAAAAGTAGAAATGGTTTTAAAGATAAAAGCCATGTTAATTGTGAGAATATCAATGGCAACTAAATGCAGTAATTTTTGTTCTACCTCTAGCACTGGAAGTTCCTACAGTTTAAATTTTATGAAGCTAAAAGCTGCTACCTCAGACAGCTCACTCTTGTGAACTTCTGCTTCTCCTGTATGTTACACACTTTCCCTGAATTCCTGATATAAATTGCTGGAAGGTTGACAACATTAAGTGGACTTTTATTCCAACTAGTGTATCTGCTCTTATGTACAAAAGCGATGAAAGTGAATGATGCATGAAGCAGTGCAGGGGTGGTGAGCAAGGCAGCAGCAGTACCAGTGTGAGGCAAGACTTTTTGAAGCCAATCATCCTCAATTAGCCTTTCACCTTTGAATAAAGGGAGATTGTTACTGCCAAAAAATGCCTCTTGAATATTCATTTAAATTAACTTGCCTTGGTCTGGTGTTTTCTTCATGGGATTTGTTTGCTGTGAGTACTCACAGAGGATAGTTGCTCTGGCACAGAGGGCTGTGAATGGGACTGTCAGAGCTGCGTGCCCAACTGTTTGTGAACAAGAAACTTTTGATTTATTCACACAATGTTGATGTCAGAAGCAACATACTGGTGCAGTGGAGGCTTTTCTGAGCAGTCTCAGTAAAACAACTTGACTTGCAGCGAAAGGATTTTAAAAAAGAAAACAAAACAGACTCAACTTGGGAAAATTAATTTAATTTATTACCAATCAAATCAGAGTAAGGTAATAAGAAATAAAAACCAAACCTTAAAACACCTTCCCGCCACCCCTCCCTTCTTCCTGGGATTAACTTTATTCCTGATACTCTCCCCCCCACCCCCCTCCTACCCCCTCCCACACCCCTCACCCCCCCTCCTACCCCCTCCCACACCCCTCACCAGCTGCACAGGGGGACAGAGGATGGGGTCTGTGGTCAGTTTGTCACACTTTATCTCTGCAACTCCTTCTTACTCACACTCTTGCCCTGCTCCAGTGTGGGGTCCTTCCCATGGAAGACAGTCCTCCACACAATTTTCCAATCTGAGTCCCTCCCATGGGCTGTAGTTCTTCAAGAGCTGCTCCAGCATGCCTGCTCTGGCATGGAGTCCACAGGCTGCAGGTGAATCTCTGCTCCACTGTGGACCTCCACAGCCTGCAGGAGCACAGCCTGACTCACCACGGTCTTTACCGGGCTTCAGGTGAATCTCTGCTCTGGTGCCTGGAGCACCCCCTGCCCCTCCTTCTTCACTGATCTTAGTGTCTGCAGAGCTGTTTCTCTCACACAGTCTCACTCCTCTCTCCTGATGCAGTTTAAATCACACAGGTTTTTCTTCACAAACCACCATTGCTGATGGGTTTGGCCTTGGCCAGCAGCAGGTCCATCTTGGAGCTGGCTGGCATTGGCTCTGTTGGACCTAGGGAAGCTTCTGGTACCTTCTCACAGATGACACACCTGTAGCCCCGCTGCCATCCAAACCTTGCCACACAAACTCAACATACTTTGGCAGTGTACCAAGCCCTCCTAGCCCCAACCTAAGTGGCAATAGTTACACGTGATTGCCTTACACAACTTCACGTGCAGTGTGTACTTGTTGTCTTGACGGCTCCCAAGTCATTGGAAACCCACATAACTATTCCAGGCACATTCTGTTCCTCCGCAAATCATCCACACATTTCCTTTCCTCCATAAATGCTGTGATAACAGCTGAAAAGTGAAAGAAAAATAAAGCTGTGTGATACATGTGAAATGCAAAATGGTTGCTCTGTGCTGGCATCATTTGAACACTCATTTTCCCCTATCACCCACAAAAAGGGGATCATCAATAGAACAAAGCAAGGACTGTAAGGGAGGGTGACGCCCTGTTTTGGATGAACTGGTACAGTTCATTGGATACATCTGGTACAGATTAACCCTGACAGCAGATTCTTTTAGCCATATTTGCATTGAAAACCCAGCCTTGGAAGATACAGATCAGAAATACCGAGATAATAAAAAAAATGGAGATACACAGAACTACTGGGCTGCCACTAGGGTCTCCTGCACAGGAAACAACTACTTCTTTTCCTGAACAAGATGCAGGCAGAAAGCAACATCAGCTCAAGGACAAACAGGATTCAAGGCAAGCAGAAAGCCTCAATTGGAGAGAGTTCATAGTTCAGAGCCTGGTCCTGTCAGGTACCATACACAGTGAGGGAAAGGCCAGCAGCCTCATGAGTCCTTTTACTAATGAGGACCAGACCTCTCTGTTTTCAGAGGGATCAGGAGTGTGGTTTCTGCTCAGAATAGCCATCAAAAAGTGCTGCAGAGTATGGAAAAGGGTACAACCTTTCACCCTTAGGTGAAAGAGTTCCTGAAGATGAGGGGCAGCCCCAATCCCCATCTTTCTTGTCCCGGGAAGCCCTGCAAGCTTGCTGCCTTCTCACCACAGGTGGCCATAAAAGCTGGTGGGAGAGGGTCTCTTTTTTTCGCACGTTAGTGCATTTGCCTCTACTGTGTTGACACCTGGTGCTTTGTAGAGTAGCAGAGGAACAATAATTACCACATGATTCATTGGGAGATGAATGTTTTGGTGTTAGAGCCCTTGTGCTACTCTCCATCATTTATCATAGGCCTTTCAAGGCTCTTTAAGCACAGCAAGAGGATGTGGTTTAGGCACTAAGAGGATGATCTGCAGATGAATAGAGCTGAAACTCTTCTCTGTCTCTGTGTACACACAGATGTGTACACACATGAATGCACACACATGCATGTACATTTATTTTCACATAATTTCCATTTTATACTGAACATTTATGGAGAAGGATCAGGCTGAATCTCTATTTAAAGCAACAACTTGGGATTGTTAGATGTAAGCTCACTTTTCTTATCTGCCATAAATTTATATGAAAGTCTTTGTCCCATTCTGTATCTGTAAGAGTAGATAATCTTCCTCTATCCCCCTGAAAACTCATCTTCTTAATTGTAATGGTACCTGTCCCAAGAATGCTCCTTTTTTTCAAGCCAATTCCAAATTCCACAGAGATTAAAATTCATTCATACCAGGATAGGAAAGAAATCTGTGCTTTGTGCAAGTGGTTCAGACAAGATAATATCAGATCTGGCTGTCAGATCTCCACCACATGACTGAGAATAATAATAATCATGAGAGAACATATTGCACATATTTGGTCCAACCAAAACAATCCCCAGCCTCTTTCACTATGCCCTATGGCCTCAGCCAGAGCTGAGATGGTTAGATCAGGGTGAGAATGATCCTGGCCCCTCTGGTGGAGCACAGCAGGACTGGACTCATCAGCATTCCGAAGAGGCCCATCTTAAAATGGAAAGCACCACAGAAGGTTCATTTTAACACTCTATAGTTGAATAAGACTGCAAACCAAAAAATATATCATTATCTGGGCACATCTTGTAATTCTTGTTCAAACATTTTGCATAATTTGCTGCTACTTTCAACTTCTCTGTCCCCCATGTGGCAATGTTTGACAAAGGGGAAATAGTAAGCGATCTATTCTTGGAACATTTTCCATTGCTTATTGTCACATGGCTTCAGAGCAGACTCTCATTCAAAGGATAAAAAAACCCCATACAATCAGGGGGGATATGAATAGGACTGTCTAGTGGAAATCAGTCCACCTTTTAGTAGCACACTGGTAGACGGTTCGTTACCTCTTACCCCTAGAGCTCTAGGGATGTGGAAGGAACCTTCCAGTGAAGCAAGACGAGTCAGAGACCAGTCTCATTAAATACAGCTTGAGCACACATTTGTCACTGACCACTTAGAAATGATGAAGAAAGAGGAAGAAATGGCATGAAAAATGTCTTTTTCTTACCTGTATGCTTCTCTGGTAATAGGATGTATCTCATGCATCGATGTCTCAAATCTGCCGCTTAAGATCCCTTGGGACTTATTACATTACATAAACCTTGCTCTGAAGTTTCAGGAATTTTTTTTTCACTATCAGGAGCAGCTCTGCATTGCTATTAATGAATATGCTGAAAAACTAGGGGCCACAGTCCTGCTTGCAGACCTGTCTTTGCTCTCCTGTGAGCAGTTATGGGGCTGAGTTGCTCCCCTGTCAGCATAATGGAAAGGCTTCTGCATTTTCCATGGGAAAAGGTACCCATTCAGTGACATCCCCACAGATGTGGGACACATTTGCGATACAGAATTTGATATACATTTTTTAAATGTCAAAGATGTAGCACTCCAGGTTCAGCATCTCACCAGAGCAGAAAACAAAGAGTGACTTTTTTCTCTCCTCCAAACAAAATCAAACCCAAACCACTAAAATTCATAAATAAACACTAAAACAATTGTTGCCTACAAGTAACTATCTGACTAATTTCAATCATAAACACATCCCATCAACATCATCCTTTTTTCTCTGATGAATTCAATTGCGTTTTTGTATGTATGCAATAACTGTTAATAAAACCATGCTGGGGGGGGTGATCAAGAGTGCCTTACGCCATGTATTGACACTTACTTATTTGCAGAAGATGCTAAGACATTATTGAAGCACTTTATCATTGTTTTGGGCTGGCAGACACAGGATGGTATGAGACATGCTGCGACTTAAAGGCACCTCCTTGCTGCACAGTTCAGCTGGGAGCTCTCCTCCCAGCTTCACCCCTGTCTTCCCTCTGTTCATCCTGGCAAGTGTCAGCTGCTACTCTGTGCTCCGCTTTTACCGCCCCTGAGCTCCACCCATGCTAACCAGCAGGTACAAACAATGGCCAGTTACCAGTGATGCCATGCTTTTCTAGGAAACATCTCTGGGTGCAAGAAAGGGTTTAATAGAATTGTCAAACTGATTTTCAAATAAGGCTGCTCTCTGGTGCAGAAGTTGGTTCTTCTACAATCTTTGGGGCTTGGGGTTTACTTGCAACATGGATGTTGTGGCATATTTATCTACAAAGGGTTAGAGAAGTGAAGAATCGCTTGGGCTACTGCTGGATTTGTTTGTGGTGGATGCACCTAGTCAGGCCAAGGCATAATCCCCATGTAGTATTGCGGATAAATGATGGATGGGTTGGTCTTCTCCTGGCAGAGTGCCAAGGCAAGTCCCAGGGAGTACCACTGCACTGTTTTAAATTGTGTAGTAGTAAATAAAATGTGGATAAACCAACCTGCTGAGTACATACTAGAAGCCTGTTAACTCTGTATTCCCTAAATTGGAGGCAGATAATCTCCTTTATCTCTGTTTATCCTCAGCTGCACACAGGTTTATTGGGAGGAAAGCAGCTTTCCCTGTGATGCACAATGCAATTACTGTGAGATTGTCCCTGTGCCTCCAATGGCTTCCAGTCAGTAACTGAGCCACACATGCTGCCAGCAAGGAGAGCTGCCAGGAGCTTCACAGGGCTATGCTGGCCCTTTGCAAGTCTGACAGAGAAGTACTCTGTTGTGCTGTCCTGCTCCTGGAGAGTCTGACTGGCAGCGGAGAGCTGCAAAATCAATCCTTTAGCATCAATTCTTTCGTTTTGTTTTACTGTCTTCTGTGGGTGTGACTAATTCCTTCCTTCACTGCGGCTGTTGTGAAGTGTTTAAAATCTCCCATCAAGTCTCTCTCCTCACCCCGTGCAATCACCCTACAGTGTACAATTCAGGTTTTGCAGGTCCAGCTTTCTCTTATTATCCTTCTCATGTTTCTCTTCATTCCTTGCTGCCTAAGCGATTTTCTCTTTGCCTTTCTTAGTACTTCTTATCTAATTTTTTGCATATTTTTGTAAAGAGAGAGAAAGAGAAAAGCAGGATCATGGAGCATCCTTGTCTGCAACAGTCCCACCCTGTTCATAACCTTCATCCTTCAGTAGCTCTGATAGTCTCCATATTCCTATGTAACATAATGGCACGGGCTCTAAGGCGTATACAGAGGCTTGTGTCTCTGACTAGAACCCCTAACACTGAACTCAAGAGCATGTGTTTTTAACTCTTCGCATCGTAGGGCTACACCAGACAAAGTCAATCTGACTTTTGTCAAAGACATCTGTGTTAGTTATTCTAATTGCTTAGCTTTTAAATTCTAACTACCAGAGGAATTGTGTTAGCTCTGGGGCTTGATATGTTTTTTTTTTATTTCTAATTTTTCTTTTTTTTTTCCTGTGGACTTGGACCAACACCATAAAAGTTTTTTTAAATAAGTATTTCAAGTTCCATCACACATTTGAAGTCTAGTTTAAGATAGATTGTGATGACTGTGGAAAAGGACTGAAGATAGGCAAACTTGACCGAAAACATTAGTGAATACTCTGTCAGTAAACCATGACAGGTGAATAAATAGTGGAGTAATACAAATAATCAAAATAAGCAAGGATGGTAATTATAACTGTCAGTGCTGATAGCAATTTCATACCAAAGAATCACTGTTCAGTGGAGAGATAGGAACAGCCACAAACTAACAAAAGTACAGTATGAAAGAACTATACACTGAGCCAGGGGAAGCAGCTGATGGGCTCAATGTCTGCTTAGACTCTTGTGCAATAAAGGTCAACAATATCTCAAGGGTGGCAGTGATGGGGAAGAGATCCCCATGTTCTTCTTTAAATGGGCTTTGTGACATTGAGGCCACAAAGCACAAAGGCAATGAAATCATAGACGATATTCAGCTTCACTTTCTCCACTCCAGGCACTGAATGAGATTTGCTGCCCTGAACCTAGGAAAACCAGAGGGCAGCTCTTGGTTTTGGGATGGGCTGGAAAATCAATCAAATGCCTTTTTACATTCCTCAACCAATAAGGGGAAAAATGCCCCTATACTGAAGGGGTCATGTTTGATAGCCACATTGGAGTTTGGATGGTCTAGCTACTTGTCTACAACACGTTAAATGTGCTGTTTCCCTGCACAGCCAATAGACATATGCTTTTGACCCACACAGCTTTGTGGTCATATCTGATAGCAGACTTTGGCTTTATATCATTAAGAACCAGCACATTAATAGAAAGTTATACCATTTCTTGAACAAATTACAGGAGTGACATCAATATCTGAACAAGGAGAAAATGCCTGGAATCAGCTTTATCTAATCTAATTTGAATTTGTATGCAGTTGTTAAAGAAAAACCTTTGCTCCTCTAGCCGTAATCATTCAAAAGGGCAAAGGCATGGTAAGCACTTTTTATGCAGGCCTACACAAATAGCACCAATTAACCTGCCCTGATCAGTTCTTTAGATAAAAAATGGTTGTTGAGTATTCTTGCAATAGTAACCACTTCCAAGAGAGAATTTTTTCCTGCAGAAAAAAAAACAAACCAAGGATTGCTGTAAGAAGAAATGGACAATGAAGTGCCAGGGAGAAGAACCAGCCAAGTGGCAACAATATTCAAAAGTTTTGATTGCAATTTTCAGTAGGAAGCCAAGAAAATGAGACTAATTTGGCAAAGATGCTCTCACTACTGTGAACTCAGGGCCCCTGGTCTGCCAGTTTCCAGACACTGGGACTTCCTTCCTGCAGGCATGAATAAAAGAGTGTGGTTGGTCATTAGCTGGACTGAAGATGCGAGTGGGATCCGGCTTTAATTCTTACTGGATTATTACCTCCTCTTAATTAAAATGCCCTATAACATTATTTCTCCTTAGAAAAAAGAGCCTTTGAAATCTGTTAAACCTCAGGACTAGGTAGGAGAACTTACATCCCCAACAATTTGAGAATAGGGAAGGGTCACTTGTCCAAATTAGAGAAGTAAATCCATGAGTATATTTGCCGACTGATTCCAGAAAGGAAATCTTTATCCTCGAGACGAAGCCAATTAGTGAGGCTCGTGACAGTATGTTCCACAAAGACTATTTTGTGGGAGGTGAAAAAAAAAGCCAGTGTTAGATTTTGAAAAGGTGACAAATTTCTTGTCCTTTCCATTCAGTAGGCACAAAGTGCTGCAGGGAAAAGCTTTCAAGTCATTGCACTGGCCTGAGACCCCTGCTCTTTTGACCAACATGCAGGTTCCCAGGTGTTCTCTACTAGCCATATCACTTACACAGGGCCCACCAAAACTTGCTCAACCCTAAATCACAGTCCTGAAAGTAAGTGGCATGTTTTCAGTGACCTGAATGCTAAAACTGACTCATATTCCCTATTTTGTTTTTGTTTCCCACTGTGCCTTTTCTCACAAAATTAGAAAATGAGACAGACTTGCTTGAGACCAAATATGATCTCTGATTTGACTCAGCAGTGTTTATGTGGAGCTACCCAGACATAATGTGGTTTGGCACATTGAATGACACCAGAAAGGATAGGTTATAATAATTTCCCAGCCTTTACCTCCCCCCCAGAAAAAAAGCCTAACCCACCCAAATTATTTGGCATCCCTTGACATCTTTATCAATAATACAAATAGATACAAATGAACATGACTTTTAGATCTGGGTTCAAAATTTAAAACTCCCTGAAAAAGATTGCTGTTTTCTCCAAGCTGTAGGAGTGATGCTCGTGACAGGTACTACTTCTCCCTCCACAAATACTCTTGCTCATTGCTTCACACATGGTAAAAGATCATTCCAATTTCACACTTTAGATGTTTGCAAAAGGCTGAATCATCTTTATCTCTGGCTCTGAATGTGGCTGGTTTGTTTTAAGCTCTTGTGCAGGTGTTGATGGATGAAGGGATGGGGAGTGGGGTTTCCCAGTGTGTGTGGCGGGTGCCATGCCTGGGCAGAGGCTGGCTGGCTGCATTCAGTGCCATATGTGCAGGCATGTGTCTCCAGGGGGTGACAGGTGAATCCACAGGGGCAGCAGCTGTACAAAAGTTCTTTCCTGGCATTTGTGTGCAGACCAGAACAGGATCTGGCAGCCAACAGAGCAGATTTGTGTAGCCAACAGAAACTGGCAATGAAGGCAGTGGCTCCAGGAAAACAAACACAAATATAGAGGCACAGCAACAACATGATATTATGGTAAGGATGGGAGCTGAACTGTTGAACTGACTCAAGTAATCAAGCACAAGCCAGCTGCACAGGGCATTCCTGAGCTCAGGAGGGAAGATGGGCTAAGTACTCTTTCCCATGGCCCTGGAAGCATGTTACACTGTCATGGAAGCAAATTGCCAACACAGAAAGAGATGATCAGCTCAGGGGATGGTGCTGGTGAAGACCTTTTGCCAAGATGGGAAACAGCAAGGACACCGTTTGAACCTCCTGCCTACCAACTCTACAAATTATTGCAAATTTTTGGCTAAGGTGATGCCGGAACCCAAAACTACTGTGTCTGTATCCTCTGCCTTATCCAAGGGTCTTACCATGTTCTCTATTCCTTCTCCTAGCAGAAGCATTGGTTTCAGACTGGTACTGCCTGCTTAACAGGACTGTACACCCAGCAGGGGTTGCAGCAGCAGTGTTGGGGCTGGGCAGTGGAGCCACGTGCTTGGCCTGAGACAGTCTCTGCATGTTTAATACCGGCTGCAAGAGAGCCTCAGAGTGGCTGAGTTAGGTGGCCTGGATCATATCTCTGTGGAAACAAAAACACAGATCTTCTTCCCTCTAAACACTCTCTGCCAGGGCAGAGATCATGCAGGACAACTCACTAGCATTCTTGGAGCCAAATTCAAGACAAACACTGACCTCAGCTTTTGAATCCTAACCAGCCTATGCAAGGACAGCCTTATTTACACTTTGTTTTCCTTCCAACTCCATATTCTCCAGAGGCCTGAGAACAAGCTGCTTTCTCACACTGTATGAGAGTTGAGACAGAATGATCTAGAGTTGGGAAGAAGGGAACCACACATCTTAATGGGATCACACAGTCTTGTCTAACCTTGTTTGTCTTCTATGGGCCTTTTGGTTTGTTATCTCTAGCAGGGTTTCCTGGATGACCCCAAGAGCATAAATCAGAGCAGTGCAGCAATTTTTGAAAAACACGTCACTCCAGTACAGATCACAATGTGTTGCTTTTATGTAGGGCAGCTTGTATCTCAAAACTGGACCCACGTTTCTGCAGCATTCAGCTCCTCTTTTCACTTTCTCTCCACCTTGGTGTTGCATTTCTCTGTTTTGTGACAAAACAGCCACCCCTGTGGCTTACAGCTGTGATGCTACAAACACAAGACTGGGACCATGGCTACTTTACTGTGTAAATTTCCGTAGTATTAAAAAAGAGCAATGACGTGACGTGCAATGAGAATAATGACTTGGTGCCATCAAAAGTTTCTTGGGGAGGAAACCGTGCTGTCAGATTTGCAGGATTTTAATCTTTTTAACAGATAGCTTGGAAGCACACATTGGCCTTGAGGGCTGTACCTATCAAGGTGTTCTGCACCCCTGGGGGCTTATTACCATGAGCAGGACTAGGCAGCTCAGGGCATTGCTCAGTAATCACCTTGGTGGATACAGCAAGGACAGCTGGCACCTTGCCTGGCACCATGGCCTAGACTCAGGTGAAAATATTTGATAGCCTGTGACTAAACAAGTTAAAAATAGGGATTGTTCTGTCACTTTAAGAAAACTCTCATAATATTCCTGTCAGACAATCAATCTCATCTTTTTGTGCTGGAGAACTGCTGAGTCCCTCCATGATGATTCTCACGACATGAAGGCTAAAAAGGGTCTTGCTCCTCCAAGACCCACCTGTCATGGTCAGAATAATCTAGAGTTCTTAAAAGAAAATTGTGTCTTACAAAGAGGAGCTTTGGGGGGAAAGCATCAGTATAAAGGGTTGGATGGGTAGAAACAAGAGGTACTGGCTCTCTAGATGTCCTTCCTCTGGTGTTTCTAGAACACTCATGCACCTGCCTGTGATATTAGTATTATTTTGGGGGCACGGGCCACATTTGGCAGCATAGCGGGCAATTGCTGTAAGGTGCTGCATACTGTGGGCTTGTAAAGGAGCTTGCTGGGCTGTTGGAACCCTAATCATGACAGCCAGGAAAAAACTCTGATTTTCATCTGAGCCATTGCTTCCATGTGTTTAGAAGGTTTAGGCCACAGAAAGACATTAGGTTTTCCTTCAATTCACTGTTTCACAAGCTGCTTAAATTGGTGGTAATCAGAATGAGCAAGCAATATCCTCTGGTGTTTTTTGAGGACCCTTTTTTGGGGTCCTCTATATGTTTCCTATCAATAAAATAAACTGTCACACACAAACCAAGGAAATTGGTCATGTGCAACGAAGGTCTTAATCTGTCACAGGGTGTTTTGGGGCTTGTGATGCACTGAATGGTTTCCCCTGGACCCAGCTAGATGAGTGGCCTGGAGTGATCATGGAGGTCCCTCCTTGGGGCATCATAACCCAGCCTTGCATTGTCCCTGCCTGAAGCCAGTCCCAAAGTCAGAGACTATGATACTAAAGAGGTTAATGACAAAACCTCTCTGCCCATGGGATAAATAATGACAAGAGGGGCAGATGTGCCACAGCTTTTTCATGGCCAGTGTTATTCATACTGGCCATGAAAAAGCTGTGGCCATTCATGCTGTTATTCATCCCTCTCAAATATGATTGGTGCACATAAATCACAGCAGAGACTATATCAATGGGTCCCACTCCTTTCTTGTATGAGAAGGTGCAGCTGGATTTTATTTCTCTTTCAAATCTATTTAAAGAAGGAAAATAATCTTCAATATAGTGGAAAAGCTTTTTAATCCCTTACAGACAGTACAGAATAGAAGGCTCAGGTTCCCTGAAGTGAGTGTCAGATGAGAAATGCTATTCTTTCAAAAATCAGAGCAATTTTCTTGAATACAGTCCTGTTAGTGTAGTTTTCCCTATTTCCAATATGCACATTAATCCTCCTCATTTTACACAGCTATGTAATGGCATTCCCAAATCCAAGAGGACATTTTAACTCTCATGGAGAACAAGTTTGCTTGTTCCAGTAATTCTTAAGATTCGCTGTTCCAGTTGCAGTTTGAAGACTACACAGACAAATAGGAAGAGCTCTGAACAACTCATAGTTCAGAAGAACCTCTTGGGACACAACAAGATTAGATGCAGGCTGAAGGGAGGGAGGGAGCAACACAGCATCTCAGCCACTGGAGGACTGTGGATGCTTGCTTCAGACTTGTAAGCCATTACCCTTGCACTGACTTGTGTAACTACTCTCCAAGGAGAATAAAAAGGAAAACAAAGGTGTTAGGGTATGACCTAAAAGTTGGATGCGTCTTACTAATTTAAGCAACATTGAAGTTCAAGTCCAAATACATTTGATCCTTCATCTCATTCGGCTGCTTTCATTTCCTTTTTTTGCGTGTTTACAAGTCATCAATGGTCTCATTCTGCAGCTGAAGCTGCTTAATCGGGGGGCAGGAGGTTGCTCTTCCCAAAATGCTCTTATTTAATTGCTCCTTGGATCTGAATTCCTTCCTGCTCTTATAGTCAATAAATGTTAAACATTGCATGCTCTCAATATTTACCTATTCTTGACTCTGACTCATTTTGTTTGTTTCCATAATGCGTGCCTCTCTATGCTTTACTTCTCAATATCTTCAATCATTTTTTTAAACCACAGAATATCCTCTTTATTTTCATTTGTAATCACTTCAGTTGCTTCTATTTTTAGTTCACTTTTTAACCCTTTTTTTTCTTCTTGTCCAGTTCTTGGGTCTTTTTCTGGGATGTGGGGGGTTGGTAGGTTCTTTCTCAGCCCAGAAGCCCACATCTCTCTGTATCCTCATCTTAGTGCTGCTATCTACCTGTCAGAAGCATTCATCTCGCTTACACTTTCCCTGCAGAAATACCAGGAGCCACTGATTCATCCAACAAATCCTTAAGCATCTCATACCCCATTGTATGGCAAAGGAAGAGCTGAAAGCATCAGGAGACAAATATCTCCACAGGTCATCTTACCACTTAGCAAAAGAAAATCAAAAAGAAGATCTTAAAGGCAGATCCTATGAGAAGACAGCATGGTTAGCAACGGAAAGAAACCCCTTCCCTCTCCACTGCTAGTAATGAATCTTCTTTCCCTTCAGCTGGTCCCAGTCCTCCCCTTGGAAACTAATTACCGATGTAGGGCACGTGGGAGCTGGCCACATAGCATTAACTCTCAGATCCTAATGAGGCAGTGTGGCAGATGTCGGGGTTATTCAGAGGTTATGGGTGACCCTCCAGCCCATGAGGGGAAGCTGCGCCAGGGGATGGGGTCACTATGAGCTCATCTGGGGAGCCTGTTTGGGGATATCTTCAAGCCAACAAACAAAGCAGCAGACAAAAGGGTTAACACTGCTCAGTAAATGAGCCGGCATCAAACAAGTGAGGCTTGAATCTTTCTTCCCCTGTAATATAATTTGTTGGCTGCTGGGAGCCTCCCTTCATTTAACTGGGGGTTTTCTCTCAGACAAACTGGGGTGAATGCTCCTTGCACAGCTGCAACATTGATTTCCAGTTTGGGGTAGAAAAGGAGTTATTTTCTCCTCCTTTGTGTCATCTCAGAATGAAAAGGAGACAAATAAATAAAAGTCCCCTCTGTGCAGAATATGATACTGAGAGACTGTTGTGCACAGCACAGCCCCCTCCTTCACCCACTCATCACCCTCTGGATACAATGCTCTCTCATTAACTGGACTTTTCATTCAGAGGCTGTTGCCCAACTTAATTTGGAATAATTTATTGGATCTGATTCATATCAACTTAATAAAGCTTTAGTTGAGTGCAGAAAATCCATTTTTCACCAGCAGTAATTGCAAGTGTTGTTAGAAGGTGACCCCCTTCAGCACACACTGACGGGGCTCACAATGCTAGCCCCAGAGGGTAAGGCTTTCACAGACATCACTGGAAGCTAGATGGGATAACTCAAAGGTATCCCAAAGGCTTAACTCCAAATGGCACAATGCTTGTTCCCCCAACTTTCCTCCCTCCCACATCCTGCTGATCTCTGTTGCCCACTTCTCAGTGGGTTTCTCCTCCAGCTCCTGTTTAGCACCGTATTGACCCTGCAGCTTTGCCAAGTCTTGCACCTTGTCAGACCTTTCCCTGCACTGCACCCATCCTACCTCTTCAAAACCAGTCTTTCTTTCCCACTTCACTGCCTGCATAGCCCTTTCCCAGCCGATATGCAGCCCTCCAAAATGACCAGTTTTATGTATCCCAGCGTTGAGGGATACCTTTGCTACCCAGTGAAGAGCAGATATCAAGCTCTACCATGCAAAATAAATGTCCTGCATTCACTACACCCCTGTGCCTCCTGCTGTCCTTGCTCCACCCAGGAATTTGGGGAATGGGGGAAAACTGTGCTACAAAGTGATTTGGAATAAGAGGATTCCTATCCACTTGCCTAAATGACTTGCAATGGTCCCACCTGCATGTTCCATGGCTTTGATAGCCCCTTTTTTCTCTGTGGCTGTTGGGTGGAAAAGCCCTGAGTCATGCTCCTCAGGCAGCAGCACAGTCTAGAGGGTAGTCACAGCAGAAGGAATGCTCAGCACTGAACTGACATCTTCATCCCACCACACCACCTGACATGCCACCAGTAACAAGGAGCAAAGTCTCCTAAGGCATTATCCCTTCCCACAGCTGCCCTCAGTCACCACCTGCTCTGCCAATTCAGTTCATAGCAGCAACTCCCTTTCATGCCCCAATCTGTCAGGCTGGGGAGGGGTTAAAAGAAAAGGCTGGCCTACCATATGCCAGGGGCTTTTCAGTGTCTAACCCTCAGAGCTGCTCAGGTGCTGTGTCTTAGCAGTGCTGACTGATAACAGCATCTGGACCATTGTTCACATATGCCATTGACTGTGCCTGCTGAAGCTCCTCACATAAACTGGTTTTCCTCAAGGCACATCTGTCATGAAAAGGTTCTGGATGGACACATGCACACACCAGGCTGACCTCTCCACTGTGCACATCTGTCTTCCCTCCCTGCTGCTCCTCTGATGCAGTAGCTCTGGCCATAGCTGGCACCACCAAAATGAAAAGGTGTGAATGTGGTTTGGTGGCCACATTGTAAAACTCATGCCCAGAAATGGCAGGGAAGACAGAGACAGGCTGTGAAGGGACTGGCTTCCTCCCAGTGTTCCCAGTACCATGTACTCTGCTTCCACTGCCAATTAAAATGCAGTGGGGAGTGGGAGGTCGAGGGAGAACAGAGAGACTCCCTTTCACAACTGCCTGAACCCCTCTGACCCTTCATATGAAAAATTAGCATCATAATACCTAGCAGTATCGAAGTGCTGTTGATTCTTCTCTCATTGTCCCCATGAAAGATGCAAATGGCATCACCCGTTACTAATTCCCAGCATCGGAGTTCTCTTTAGAAGAAGCTAAGTGATAAGAAAGTAATGCTAAAATCAGCCTAATGGGCTTCTGCAGAACCTGAGTGTAGCTGCTGAGCCTGCCAATGCACACATTCCTAACACAGCAGTGGGTGAATGAGTGGGTTTGGTATGTTTGCAGCAGAGCATCTCTGTTCCTGTTATAGCAATAGGCACTACCTGGTGCTCAGAGCAAAGGGGAAAAGTCCTCCTGCTTTGCATACCCCAAAAATGAGTATCATTAAAGAAAGGCAGTGCAGGAACAATATCTTCTCTGGTTTTCATAGGTTTTTGTGCAGATGGAGAAGAGATTTTTTGAAAGCCCAAAGCAAACATTGACCTAAGGCAATTCTCTGAAGATAATGGCCACCGTGGAGAGCTTTTGCAAATCCTGCCCCCAGGCAGAGAAAAAGGAGTTTCATTTGAATAAAGGGACAGAGTGACTGAAGTCAGAAAATTATAAAGCCATGAGCTGAACTAGTTCTGGAAAAAATCCTAAAACAAATAATTGAACAAATTTTTCATAGCACCTAGATGATAAGGCTGAGAAAAGTTCAAGTTAATAGGAATATGTCAAGAATAAGTTGTGTCAACACAATCCAATTTCTTCCCTGACAGGGTAATAGGTTTGTGGATGAGGCAGGAGCAGTCAATGTCATGTGTCTTCACTTCAAGTAAAGTTTATGACATTGGGCTTATACGACACTCATAAACAATTCAGGGAAGCATGGCCCAAAGGCAGCTTCTATAGACTGAGTATAAGGGTAGCTTAAAACTGCTCGCATTTAATTGTCATGTTGGAATGATTCATCAACTGAGATTTTGCAGTGATCATTCCTGTAGCAGATGTTATTCAATGTTTTCATTAATGGCTCAGATGATGGAATGAGAACATACTCATTAAATTTGCAGGTGGCATTAATCTGGGAGGGACTGCAGGCGCATTTGATAAGATTAGAATTCAAAATGGTCTTGCTAAGTTTAAGAAATAGTCTGAAAATAACAGGAGACACTTTAATAAAGACAAGTACAAAGTAGTATCCTTATGAAGGAAAAATCAAATTCTTAAATGGAAGATGGAGATGGCAGGATGGGTACTGGGTCTGCTGGAAGAAAAGGACTTATAAAGCATCACATATGCAGACTTTAGACCACAGTTACATTTTGATGGAAAAAAAAATAAAAATCTTATTGGGATGTATGAATACACTTTCATACATGTATGAATATGGCAAAGAAAGTGAGTCTACTTTGATGGAGCAAGGCACTGGTGCTCAGAGGTGGCTCATGAGCCACATGGGTGTCCCTGTCACCAGAGAGTTGTTCTGCAGAAAAGCAGGTGGGGAGATGGCTCAGAGCAGTAATTCTCCCAGTCAGAGCACTTTGATCAGTGGCCAAATGCCTGAAAACATCCCAAAAGTAAACCTCTCCAGCAGCCTAAACTGAGTAAAATCAAACCTGCCTTCCTCCATCCTTCTTACTTCCACCCGGTGGTGCACCTCCCTGTGCCATGTCCTTGGGTAATGGTATAGCCTGAGCGACTGAAGCACCAGCCTTGCAAAAGTAAATGTTTCCTTTGCAGTATCTTGCCAGCAACTGAACTGGCTGGAAATGAATCCATAGTTTAACTTTGCAGGGGCAGTAGTATTTTGACCAACTCTGTTCTCTGAACCTTCTGTACCCAGCTATCCACCCAGCTGTGCTAGCAGTCCCACTGGCCACGAGGTAAACAATTCTCAAAACAACTAATACTTGCAAACCACTTAGATGTTGGCATCACTGGGAGAAATGGCATGTTTTATCAACGAAGCCAAATTTCACAATTCTCCTACACTTGAGCAGGGATCTTCGCCAGCTGCTCATTGCTGCGTAAGTCCAATTAGAAGCCTGCCTGCTTTCCTTTGGGGAGACTGTGACCGGTGATACAGTGACAAAGTCTCCCTAAAACAAGCTTGTTTGTTTTCCTTCACTGCTCGCTTCCATTTGCTAATAAACAGCCTACACATATTTAGTCCCATCTAATCTTACGCCTCACTACAAGTGAAATGAAATTGGTTTTCTCTCTTGTATTATGGGAAAAAAACAGATGCAACCTACGTTATTTCTTAAAGTCAAGGACCCATTGGAATTCAAGCTGTTTCATATCGTTCTTCCTGTCTCCCACTCTCTGTTTTTTTGTGAAAAACCATCTTCTTCTTTTCCCCAAAAACCAAACAACCTGGAGCATACACAAGCCCAGCTACACCATCATTTGCTGGGTTTTGCCACAGGCCCTGGTTTCTCAAGTGACAGTTTCAGATGCAACAGAGAAAATCTAGCTGTTCCCCACCCTGAGAAGAAAGTCCCACTCACTCACCTGCCATGTCCCTGTTCCTCTCCTTTCTGCCCTGGATCCAGAGAGTGTAGCTCTGCCCATCTCCTTGCTTGGTTTGATCCCAAGGGATGAGCTCAGCTGCTGGGGTGCTGGAATCATCCAGTCCATACAATAGCCCATCATCCTTGGGTTAGTTTGAGCAAAAGGCTCTTTTCAGGGGTTTGATCTAGGAGACAGCCCTACAACCTGTCCTACCAGTGTGGCAGCAGTGTGGGCCTGTCATGCTGGGATACCACGCCAGCAAAAACAACACACCATGGAAAAATAACACGTGTGAGCTTAGAGCTCATTAAACTCCTCCCAAATTCCTTTTATAGGATTAAAGCAGGTAGGCTTTAGCTAATTCATTGCCACTCTCCTCACTGTCCCCATGGGGAACCTGGCAGTCACTTGTACCAGGAGGCTCAGATCAGCCCTAATGAGCTCATGTCTGTAAAATATGAATCCACTGTTTATGCTGGGCACATTGAGCAGAAGTACATGAGACTTAGCAAATGCTCGCAAAGCCAGTTCAAACACTCATATTTTACTTTAAGGTACACATTTCCTTAGACAGCTTAAAATGCCATGGTGACCGCTGTTTGTTATAACGCAAAGGTTCTCTTGAGGGCCTAGAGGCTCTTTCCGCCAATTAAGCAAAGATCTTTTGTAATCAGAGGGGTCATTTCACTGGTACAAGTCCATCTAATGGCACATGTACAGGTAATATTAAAACCCACTAAAAGAGGAGAGGAAAACAAAACTGCAAAATTGAATATAGAGCCCTGGGAGGGGCATGTGCCCTTCTGTACCTCACGTATGTGCTTGTACTCTCCTTCTCAAATCATCCTTCAGCAAGAGCAGGAATGTCTCACAGGAGTTGCCCTGAACAGCAGCCTCAATGTTAGTGCTGTTGCTGGGCTCCTGCCTCTAAAACTCTACTTACTCGTGTTAATTCCCCAAGTGGATGAAGAGTTTGTATAATTATCCCAAGCCTGTCTTGCTTAGGATTGACTGGAAATGGCAGAGATCTCCACATAGGGGCTTTTGTTGTGGGTTCTTTCTTTAACACTACCTTGCTGGCACCTCATACGTCTGCAACAACCTTTCTGTGGGGAGGGGGATGCTCTGCAGCCCTCACCCCTGCACCCAGCAATGGAAGTGTGTGGCTGTGGGTCTGACCATACAGCATCAATAACGCTGGAAGAGGGCATATGCCCACAGCCCTGTGCACAACTCATTGCAGAGATGGTGCCACCACAGCGCACAGGAAGGCTGAATGTCTGTTGACATACTGTTACCCAAAAAGGGCAACGGAAATCTCTGTTGATTAGTAAGAATGATGCAGATGTGCTGCTTTGCCAAGTGAAGGTATCTGGGCTATTTGCAAGAGCTATTTCTGCTGAATAAGGAAGTGCAAGGCTGCTCCACCGAAACAAAGCACGTTGAGGAAATGTATTTGTATAATCAAAAAGAACTCTGCGTGAATGTACCGAGTAGGTAAAGAAGCTTGCAGAAGATCACCTTAGACAATACAAGGGTCAAAAAGATATGGAGAAACCTTATATGAGGCTTAGGTTCCTGGACCCCAAGCTAATGTGGTTCCAGTAGTCTGTGCTGAAGTTACCAGAGCAAATAACTCCAGGCTTCAGGAGTAAAGAATGGGAACATTATGGGCTTTTTTATTTCCCCACAAGGGTTTTTCTTAATAAAATCAGTGAGATTTGTCAGATGTGACCCTAGAAAATCTACTAAGCATTACTTGGTTTCTACTTACTTTAAAAGGGATATGGGAGTGTGCAGCCTTGGTAGATCCACTCCCAAACACAAGCTGGAACTCACACTTGTAATAAGCAAGGTTGGATTTAAATTATGAACATCTCGTTTTTTCCCATACGACCTTCCCACAAAGGTAAAGCTTTAAACTGCTAATTTCACTCCCTTAAAATAGTTCCCAGTATTTCCTATAAAGCAGGGTTTAACCCCTCTGACAGTGCTGAGTTTTTTTAAAACGTCATGCCATTTGTCTCCTTGGCTACCAGGCCCTACTCATGTCCCAGTGCCCCAAGAAAATTATATTTTACACATCTTTGGAAAAATATCATTGCATTTTTACTAGAAAGCGTGGGCAGAGGTCAGTTTTCATCTCACCAAGGTGGACATTGGAGAAGGCACCTCTGATGACAAGGATACACTGGAAAACTGTGTAAAACCAAGGCCTTGCTCTCTTTGGATCTGACCATCCCATAGCTATGTCCAAGCTGTGCCTGGCCTAGGGACTGACCCAGATCTGAAAAGAAAAGGTGTGTGCTGCAGTCCCATTTCCAGCTGATACAGGATTTAACTTCTCCTGGCTCTTTATGTGGGGAATAGAAATACAGTGTTTAAAATTCAGTCTGAGTCTGCACTAGCTCAAGGCTAGGAGTGAGGGCTGGAGCTTGTCCTGAACAACACATATCATTGGAGACTCTGTGTCTTGTGGTGAGGTACCTTCAGCAATAAAACTGACCCCTTTTGGCTATGGATAGAAATTTCAGGAAGAGGGTGATGGGAAACATGGCCAGGTCTAAAGCCTTATTTCAAGCCTGCCTACTGTTGTTACAATTAATTTGCATTTAAAGCTTAATTTTGATTATTAGAAAGCAAGGTGACTGCTTACCATTTGTGCTGCTCTATTTACTTCTTATATCTGTTAGGTTTAAAACATTAGGTAGAAGCACTCACTACAGGCAGCATCCTACTGCATCTCTAGTTAAAATGGAAGTGGTTCATAGGCTTTGGACTGTCTCTTGCCTCACAGGGGAACTGCAGTTTTGTTTCAGAGCTACGATGGACAGTTTCACTTACTGTTAACACCTGCTGCTTCAGAGGTGTTTGCACATTCCTGAAGCTGGGGATGCAGGGAAAAAGTAGGGACAGAACAAAGTCTGTATCACTTAAAAATTAATAACTTGCATTAATTCTTTTTCCGTCCTCCCAAGTTTCTTCTCCCCAGACCTATTCATGACTTTGAATTCCACTTTTAAGGGGTGCATTTCCCTTCATCCATGCTTCTTAGAAGTGCTGCAATTTCTTCCTGCTCCCTGAGAGGAGAACAGGCTCCAGGAGCAGCTGCATTGGGAACTGGCCCCACTTTTGGCATGAGGGCAGCTGTCAGAGCGCCCAGAGACATGAAGAGGCCAGATGCAGGAAGCTTTCTATTTACCCTAGTGGGACTGAAAATATGTTTAGTAAATTGGCAAAATATACTGAGAACAGAATCCAGCACAGTGGAAAATATGGGAGTTGGCAGAAGCATTCATGGCATTAAAAGTATATATGCAAAGATGCCAAGCATTATATTTATGTAACTAGAAGGCAGTGGAACATTTCCATCCTGCTAGATGGTCACAAAGGCCTTGGTCTCCCTTTCTTTCCAAGGCCAGGCCTTGGTCTCCTCCTGTCCTTAGGATCCTGCCATCAGCTACCAAGTGCTCTCAGCTACACACATCAATGTCTAACAGGTCAGGCAGGATGCCCCATGGCCAGGTCGGGAGCAGTGAGAGGCAGACAGTGATGCTCTGCTATGCATGACCAACCAAAAACTCACCAGAGAGCAGGAGCTTGCTTGGCAGCAACCCTGCTGTAGCAGAGATCACAACCAATAACACAAGTGTCTCTGAGAAGAGCACAGTTGTTGACCAGGGAAGCTATACCTGCAGCAAACCACCAGCCCCAGCTCTACTGAGGGTCCCGCTTTGAATATTCACCTTCATGGTCATGCATTGAGTGTTGTCCCGCACAGCTGTGACTCTGAAAGTGCCATATAGGCAAAGAGGTCTGCGGTGTCCTGCTGGAGCCTTCCAGCTGTTGGCAGCTGCCTGCCATTGTCCAGGAACTGAAGCAGTTAACTACAGAAACAGCTGAAATGTTAAACTAGGTGGCCTATATATGCCAAGAAACATTCACAATTGCTCTTTGATGTTAAATTTAATCTCTAGTATGCTGTGCAAGTACAGTGGGCTGTGCATCTCGTATAAATTAATTACAAAGACCTTGTCATGCATGCAGAGAACAGCGGGCAGCACTATAAACGCTGTGTGCAATCATTTAAGGTTGCAGGGGGAAATCCTGCTGTGAGGCTCTGCCAAGGTGGTTTGCCTCCCCTTATTTGGGAGGACATCCTGGGGATCACAGCTTCTCTGACCAGTGAGCTACGGTTAGAGCACATGGGTTTCTCCCTCCATTCTTGTCAACCCCACTGAGAGGCACAGAGCCCCTTCCTCAGTCACAGCACCCCGGGATGATTCAGAGATGAAACATGCACTTGATCTGGATGCTGGGGATACACTTACTCTTTAACAAAAAGATGAAAAGAAAACTAGTATATCTGGGAGCTGTTCCAGAAAGGGGACATCCAGAATTACAGGGAGGTTGTAATGGGTTTACTTGTTGGATCATCAGATCCTGGACCGGTGCATGTGCATGCATTTTGGGCAAAGCACCCTGGGAAAATGAGAGACACTTTCTTAAGACACCTGTGCTTGGTGGTAGCATTTCACTCAGTTTTCCTGCAACTTTTTGTTCTCAGCCCTGAAGTCTTTACCTTGCATCTTAAAAAATAAATTGCTATTTAACGGTTATTGGGCTTTGGGGAACACATTCCAGCTGTACCACGCATATGTACCAGGGACATGCCAGCCACAAAACTCAGCCCATGAGGGGCCTCAGTGGCACCTTGCCTCCCTGCTTTACAAAAAGAGACAGGCAGCATCCTTTTCAGAAGGGAGAATTCATCTCCTCCCTTTCTCCCCTTTCCTCCCACACTTCAGACCTGAAACTTTGGCAGAGGAAATCAATTAACAAAAAGGAGAAGCATCTCGAGGCATTCTTTCAGAGATTAAGCCAAGGAAATCTCAGCCCACAAGATGAGAAAAGAAAAGGAAGAAACAACTAGAAGCAAGGAGTTAGAAGGGAAAAGCTCATGCAGACTCATATTTGTCAGCAAAAAACTGCTGCAGAGCCTATCCCAACATCTGGCAATCTACCAGTCCTTCTCACAGCATCCTGTAATCATTATCTAAGTTGGCTCACTTTAACATAGAAAAGGGAGTGGGATATCTGTGTATCAAGGGGACAGGCCACTGGGGTGTGCAGGGCACCGGTGTGGGGAGCACCAGAGCTGGCATGGAGTGCAGCTTGGGCATGTGGCTGCTGGCAGCCCAGCAGCCCCTTCCTACCACTGTGGTTTGAAAACACCTCCACTGAGCTGGCACCTGACCCTTCCCTCCCCTCCTCCAGAAATCCTCATCAGCAAATGACTCAGAGGTGGCTGGGGGTGTTGGGGCAGGGAGAGAAGCTCCTTAATCCTGATTTTCTTGGTGTGGCAGCATGGCCACTCTGCAGTGGGAGAATTCAGTGGCTGCAACTGGAGTGCCCAGCACAGTTGCCCTTGGAAGTAAGACTCCAAGCAAGGCTTATTCATTAATTTTCCAGCTTAAATCAAAGAGGAAAGGGCTGGGAGGGAGCTCTGTCCCTGTTTTTATAGGTTCTCATTTGCTTCTATAGCTTCTATTGTTGCAGCCCCTCAGCAACATTCACAGCCTTCCAGATGGGCAAGATCATTACCAGACCCCAGCATGGTGCCTAGGTTTAGGGGACATCCCACTTTGCCCCATTATTTTTGACACTTTGCAACACTGCTCCCACAGCCCTCTTGCCCTTTCCCAGTGCTCTGTCCCTCTTGGTTTTGGGTGGGACACCGCCTCACTAGGGCATAAGGCAGGCTCCTCTCAGGTGCCAGAGGGCAGGCAACTTGCCTGTACCACCTGCCTCTTCCTGTAACTGCAAAACAAAGCACAGGCATCCCTTTTCCTATGAGCAGCTCTCCATCAGCTTTGCTTTCCCAAAGGAAATGCCACAACAGGTGCCAAAGATGTCAGAGGGGCTGCAGAGGCCTCCCCTGAATGCAGCTCTCATCTCTCCCTGCTGCCTTTTCCTGCCGAGGAGAGAGGATGACAGATGCCTTTTCTCCTGTTTTGCAGCAGCCACAATCCCGGGTTAAAGCCACTGTGATTTCCAGTTGTGGGTGAGGAGCCAGTGCATGAGGAGCCAGGCCAGCAGCAGGAGAGAAACCCAGCGATGGCTGCAGAGCCCTGGACATGTGGGAAACAGCAGGGCAGGAGCTGCAGCCCTCACAGCACAGCACGCTGCCCACCTGCCCATCCTCACCATCACAAGGAAGCAGAACCGCAGCACAAGGTATAATCATGGACCATTTACAAGTCACAATCGTGTGGAAATCTAATCCCAGGTATAATCATTGTGGTGCTGTCAGTGGTACAGCACCTGGGATCGCTGGCAGGAAACAAACCCTTCTGGGATGATATCTGTTGACTCCTAACATTGCCACACTTTGACAGTCAACTCTCAAAAACTAACTCTCTCCATTCAGGATTCACAATTCTCTGATATCCTACACATGTCATGATGGTTTTTCTTACAGGGAATCAGGTTGCTGTGTTTTTGCTGAGAACCAAAGAGGGACTGGGAGGTAAGTTACCCATGATGGAAGGCTCAAGACACATGCAGAACGTTAATCCAGGAGGTGACCCTGTGGTGTCTTGATTTATTAATAGGAGATGTAAAATACGCTCCCAGAGCAGCTCCCTGTGAAAACTGAATGTAGGACCTTCAGATACAGAAGCCTGGGGTTAAGGAAGAGACTTGCCTGCTGCCAAAAAAAGATGCCCATGAAGAAGAAAACGTGGAGAAACTTTGAGGTGCAACAGCTTCAAATTATACCCTGTCCAACACAACTGCTCCACCTATATACCATGTCCTGGGTGCATTGGGCACAGCATCGCCAGCCAGTCAAGAGAGGGGATTGTCCCGCTCTGCTCTTCACTGGTGTGGCCAGACCTTGAATGCTGTGTTCAGTTTTGCTCACTGCAATATAAGAAAGATATTAAGGTATTAGAGAGCATCCAAAGGAGGGCAACGAAGAGGGTGAAGAGTGTAGAGTGGAAGCTGTATGAGGAGTGGCTGAGGTCACTTGGTCTGTTCAGCCTGGAGCAGAGGACACTGAGGGGAAACCTCACTGCAGTTACAACTTCCTCATGAGGGGAAGAGGAGAGGCAGGCACTGATCTCTTCTCTGTGGTGACCAGTGACAGAGCCTGAGGGAATGGCCTGAAGTTGTGTCAGGGCAGGTTTAGGCTGGATATTAGAAAAAGGTTCTTCACCCAAAGGGTGGTTGGGCACTGCAACAGGCTCCCCAGGGAAGTGGTCACAGCACTAAGCCTGATAGAGTTCAAGAAGCATTTGGACAATACTCTCAGGCACATGGTGTGATTCTTGGGGATGGTCCTGTGCAGGGCCAGGAGTTGGACTCAATGATCCTTGTAGGTCCCTTCCAACTCAGCATATTCTGGGATTCTGGGATTCTGTAATATTTGCTCCACTACCACAAGCCCAGCACTGTTGAGGAGAGCATGTCACCCCTTGCTTCCAGAGGTGCCGTGTCCTTTAAGCCATCAGCACAGGGTACAGAAACTGCTAGTAGCCACAGATGGATGCCAAGCAAACTCCAATGCAAAATGAGACATGTTTTTTTTCCATGAGGCTGATTAAACATCACAAGTTTTGGAATGGGAGAGGCACTTGATAGCCTGTCCCACCAGGGTTTTGTGTCCCAAGGGAGGCTGTGCTCATCCTGTAGACTTGCTGTTGGTTTCAAGATGCTGCCTATAGGACATGCGCAATAGGATGGCTCTTGCCCCTGCCACCCACGCACCGTCTGGAAGGCTGTTTGGGGGAAGGCAAGGTGAAGTGGCCCGTGGGTTGAGATACAGAGTCAAACTGTTTCAGTTTGTCCCTGTGTGTTGAGGCCTTCCTCATTCAGGAATGTAACTTCTGCAAAACAGCTTTACGGTAAAATCTAGTCCTGATTGCCTTTGTGGAAGCATGATATGGCCAAAGAGAAGCACAGGTTGTCACACTCCATACAGCTCTAACTAGATGAAATTCAACAAGCTGTGAGGGGCAGAGAAGTTTGGACTACACAGTCTAATCACCTCTCCTGCCCTTATACTTTCGAGATCTACCACTCAGCCTATTTTCTGTACCATCTTTCAAAGGAAACAGTGGGAAGTATTTCCCAGTGTGAGAAAATGACAACCTAAAGGGTGAAAATTGAAGTCAGCAACTATCTCAACATGCTACAGATATGCCAGACATAACATGCTACAGACATATCTCAACAAGACAATCTCAAATGCACAGCATAAAAGGATTGAAAAGAGGACTTGTATGGATGCCCACCGGAGCTCAGTTGATGGGGTGAGTAGGTGGGGGTAAAAGCAGCTACAGAGTAACAGTGAAAGCATTGCAGAATTCTGAAATCAAGGGTGACAATCCAGAAGGGTGTGGGAGGCCACTAAGGGGCAAGAAAAAGAGGGAAAAAAAACATTGCTCTGTTCTGAGGTGACCTTCTTTTACTGAGGATGGAGTCTGTGCCCAACCTGCTGAGACGACAAAGCTTCTGCAGGAGCCTCGTGCAGGCACTGGAGCCCCTTTCAGTGACACCCAGGTACACACAGACTCCTTCCAGGTCCTTCAGATAACACTCTGAGCTTTTGGACTTTTTGGCTTGTTGACTTTAATTTTTGTGTTTTGGTTTGTTTGGTTTGTTTGAGGGGTTTGGTGTTTTTTTCTCCTAAAAAGACATTGAGTATGTCTTATGCTGCTTAAAAGACAGAGGTTCAAATGCAACCCTTTGTATGACTCGAATCAAAATGCCTTGACCTGAACAACAGTTTTTGAGATTTCCCTGACAGAAGAACGAAAAATTCATGCCAATACAGAACCTACTTTTTTCCTCTTTCTAGGCCTTGCCACTTTTCACAGATCAGAAAACACAATTTCCAAAACAGCTTTTTTTCCCTGCAAGCCTGTCCATCTGACTATGCAGCACCCTCAAAGAGCAGCCTGGGGACACACAGACCCTGCACCAGATCTGTGTGCTTCCCTTCCAAGACAAAAAGGCTGCCTTGCTGTCAAAGCAGCTTGTGCCTTGTTCCTCGTGAAGAAAGTGTCACATCACCATCTCTACCTCCTAGCCCAATCTCGGGGGCAGAATTAGTTTCTATCATGAGAAGTGATCCTAGCCCAAATGGCATGAAGTGTCTCACAGGACCTGCGGAGCTCCAGTCACACCCAGTGGACACCAGGGGACAGATGGCCAGAGCTGTAAGAGGTGCTAATAAAAAAACCAGACTCATCTACATCTACAGAGTATTGATTATTTCAGCTGTTTCACAGTTGCAGGCAGCTGCCTGCTCTATGCTACTTGCTGCCTCCCTTCCCCAGGCTGAGAAAGATGTGCTGTCCTCCCCAAGTCCCTTCCACAAAACAATTTGATCCTTCCACCTGATGCTTTGCTAACATAACTAAATAAAGCAGCTCTGCACCCACTGGGTGCTGCGTAGGCAAAAAGCTTGCTTGAGGATGGCTGCAGCCTCCAGCCCATTGGGCAGGAACCACCTTCATCTGCTGGAGCCCAGGAGGGGACATCTGAGGAAGCAGCACATCTCACTGCCAGCTCTGGCCCCTCATGGCAGCCTGCTCTCTCTCTATTGCCTCTCCATACATTGTCCCTGGTTTCTCATAGACAGGATTCACCCAGGGGTATTACCAGACACTGCTCTCTGTGAGAAGATAACAGAAGAGGCCAGGCCCCCAGGGAAGAGCAGGAGGCAGTGCCACCCTCCGGCTTTACCTGCCCTCTCCATGTTTCCAGCTGACCTGGGAGAGAAATGACGACTCAGCATTCCTTGGGGAAAAAACAAATCCTCCCTGTCAGCACCACGAGGGCTTGTTCCACACACAGTCTAAGAGAACCGAGTCTCTGCACTCTATCCTCCTGCCTTGCATCCTCTCAGCATGTATTTTAATGCGTTCAACACTGCATATAACAAATCCTACTGATGCATCTGCCTTAGCACATTTCAGAGGCATCGTGTTTAACAGACTGTCCTATTTGGAGATGCAGAAAGCAGGCTGCTGTTTCTCCAGCCCCAGACTGTAAAAAAGAGGGGTCTGCTGTGCTTTTGATCTACACAAAAGGCTTTCTCCCTCACAAGGGGGGAGGCTGCTAGACCCGTCTTTGCAGATGCTCCTCTGCCAAATATTCATGAGCGCTGCTTGGGAGGCACCCTAGACCAACCTCTCTCTTCACTGCTGCTGCCTGGGGTCCTCTGAGCCCCCATCTCTCTGTGTCCCACTCTCCGTGAGTCCCTGTCTCTGTCCATGGACTCTCGCCAAGTGCAGGACACTTCTAGGGATAGTTCATAAATTTTTCCTTTCTTTTTTCCCTTTCATCCGAACACCAGGCTCTGGCTGGATCATGCAGATTCCAATGGCAAGTGCAGCCCTCTCCCTGCTCCCCTCCTCCCTGCTCTGGTTTGCAACTGTGGGTCTTCCCCCAGGCCCACAGCTTGGATTTTGCTTTCCATCCTTCCTTTTCTCCCACCTGATTAAGCACCTCAGCCTAAGCTCCTGGGGCACAGTGAGCTGGTCACTCTGAACCACTTGATTTCCTCAGTCCTGTGGTACAACGCTGCATGTCAATATCAGCCCCAAGCCATTGGTGCCTGCTAGAGGTGCTGCAGCGAAGGTTTGATTGTGCACGTACTAAAGCTGCTGTGAAGGAAACTAAAGGCTGCTTGGACCCCTGTAATGTCCCAGTGCAGTGCAGGTGAAAGCCTAAACTGGCTGCTGCCTTTTGTACATCTTCTCACAAGTGCCTCCTGCTGCAGAAAGCTGCTGATCCCTCCTGTGAGCTGTGATGCACCCCATGCCTGCCTGCTAGGAGTCACAGGAGAGATCTGCCTGCACCCATCCATCTGCCTGTTGTTGGGAGAGCCGGAAAAAATGCACAAGAAAGCCCGAGGTTACTTATAAAATGTGGTCGCACAGACCAGTACTAACACTTTGACAATCTGCTCTGATGATACAGCATCAAAGAGAGAGGGGAGAGGGGCAGAGCTGAGAGCACATCCAGTGGCAGTTGTCCTGCCATTGAAACACTCAGCAGAGAAGACAAAGGCTTGACCCAGGCTTCTGAATGAGGAAAAGGTGGGTGGGTGGGAGATATGTGCAGTCCCAAAAAGAGCAGCTACTAGAAAAGGTCTCTGGTTCTCATTTATGAATTCAAATCTTGGCTGAGGATAATATTTTCAAAAGCACATTTATATGTGCCAGATATAACCCCAGAGCTCCTTGTGACATCAGATGACAAACGCTTAAATGATGAATATTGAAAATAAACGTTTACTACTTCTGAAACTCTTACCCTGATGCAGCAGCCTGAGCTATCCTTGGAAAACTGTTCATTACTTCTTTGAAACAATGCTGAGATATCTCCGTGAATGCAAATTTCTCTTTAAAAAAGCCAGCATGACATATTTTGACTTACCTTGTTTGACAATATCATAGTTATTTCATCTCAATAATGTAAAACATGATTGTTTCGGCTTTGCCTTCTCAATTTGCTCTGTGTGCTTTTGTATTTCATTATCATATTTCTGTGCCACAAAGCCCAGATGGAGCATGTATAATATTTCATCTTTTGTACATGTTCTGGCACAAGCACACCGAAAATTTTGAACTTTATCACAGTAAAATGTTCGACTAGCTCCAAGGCAGGATTGAATTTGTTTTGGTACTTGGATTTTTTTTTTTAATATAAAATATTCGGCTTTCTTCCCCCCCTGTTATGTAGCAAAACCAGACACTCAAATGTCCGATATTTCTTCTGAAGAAATGTTCTGTTTCCCAAAGATTCATTACTTGGTCTTTGTGAAATGAGACATTTCAGCCCAGTTCCCAGTGGATGAGCCTTCAGTTTCTCAAAGGACACCCTTGTATTTTTAATGACCTCATCACACTGTACTTTTCAGGATGTGGTTCACTATTAGGGTTTGTCCATGGGGTTAAAGCGAGTTCAAAGGTTCCCACCGATCCCGCCTCTCTGTACTTCTGTCTCCCTTTCCCTCACGCATTCTCCTCTATACCTTCAAACTGGATCCGTGAAACGAGCTCAGTCAAACAAACACATCAGAAACCTCCCTTGGAAAGCCAAGGAGTTGCATCTGGACAGGTACTGAGCTGCCGCCAGCTCCGCTGCCACCCCTCCGTGTGCTAATTGCCCCTGATGTTTGCCGTTAACCTTGCTGTCACTGTCTTTCATTACAATCTCATCTGGTCTAAGCCAACTGCAACATTAAAATGCCGCCACGCCCGATTCGGTCTCCGAGCATCCCTCCAGAGGGACTTGGGTGATGCGAGCCTCGCTCCAGGACAAGCTCTGGCGAGGCTGGCGGTGGGAGCTGGCCCTGCAGCCCTCTGTGCAGACGGAGAGCCAGGCTCTTCCTCGGAACCAACTCACTTGGAAAAAATATGCGTGTTCCCCTGCGCCCACGTTTGTTCCCTTTTGCCTTTCGCAGGGAATTATAAAGCAGTCTCGAAACCACGCACCCGTGACCAGCACGATCGAGGCCCCATTTGTATCGCAAAGAAGGACTGGGATAGGAGCCTTTTGTTGTTCCCAGTTGCGGGCTTATTTCCATGGGTGCCCCCGCCCCTCCTTCCGTCCCAGGAGCCCGGCCCCTGGACGCTGCTCTTTGTTCCCACGCGCCGAGCCGCGGTTACGCGTGGCCCGTGCGCAGCCCACGCATATCCCGCACATAAGGCAGACGGAGCCCCAGCGTACTCCGCAGGTAACCCGAGAGGCGCCCTGCCCGGGCAGCCAGTCGGCCTGAGGTCCGCGTAGCCGGTCCGGGGCCGGGCGGCGGGGCCGCCCCGTCGGGCGGTGGCGGCCGGTCCCGCCCGCCGTGGGCCGGCGCGGGCGGGGCGGGCGGGCGCGGTAAAGGCGGCGCCGCGCGGGGCCGGGCTCAGTCTGGCCGCCTACGGGCTGCGGGCGCCGCCGGCCGCCCCGGCACTGCTCTGCTCATGGGGCAGCCGCGCCGAGCCCTCGGGACCTCCCCGCGCCGCCGCCGGGACCTGCGCTAGGGCGGTGAGTGCGCGTCCCTCCTCGCCGCGGGCTTTCCCCGCCGCCCCACGGAGTCTCGGAGGTCGGGGGCGCGGACCCCGCTGCGGCCGTGCCCCCCGCGGGAAAGCCCGCTGCTGGCATCCGACCCCCTATCCCAGGCGGGCGTCATCGCGGACGGGGGAGGGATGGGTGGACGGACCGATGGACTGACGGGCGGACAGGGGCGGCAGGAGAGGGATCAACCTTTGTGCTGCCTGCGCATGGCTGTGATGGGACGGTCTCTGTCCTGGCCGTGCCTGGTCCGGGTGAGATGGGTGGAGGAGGAGATGGTGGAGCGCTGCATGCTGGTGGGAGAGTGGCAGGTTACCCCGAAGCGTTGGAGGAACAGTAGCCGTGCCGCCCTGCGAGCTGATTCGCAGGCGGTCACTTGACTTTGTGGCGAGGGCTTTCTCCTGGCCATCACTCGACTCAAAGGCTGGGGTCCGATGTCGCTTCTTTCCTGGAAGTGCCCCGTCCTTTTATTCGTGCTCGGGAAGAATCACAGGACACAGTCCCCAAATGAGTACCTCTGGTACCCGAAGGGGAAGGCTGTGTCCTGACCGCTGCATAGGCTAGGAGGTCAGCCTCGATGGCTGAGCAGTGCCTCGGGTTGGGATGAGGGAAGCTGACGCAGCTATACTCCATGGGATGCAGCCTTGTAGGTGTGCCGGGGAGCTCTGGCTGCAAGGAGGGCTTGGCCATAGTAGACGGGGTGGTACTTGGGCTGGGGGAGGGAGGGAGAAGGACAGGATGAGAAAGCTGCGATGCAGGAGAGAGCCGGGACAGACGCCTTCCCATCACAGAGGGGAAGGTGAGGTAAGCTGACTCTCAGCAGGCTCTGCATCCCTGCCTGAGCTCGTACATTCCTGCATGCTGAGATGTCTGCCATGCCACTTGCAGTGTCTGGCTGTCCCAGCTGAGCAGGTGCACTGCTCTGTCTAGAGCAGCAGCAGCTCTTATGCTTTCCAGTTGAGCACAGCTCCAACTGAGCAAACCAGGCTGAGCAAGAAGCAGCACCTTATTCAGTGCCTGTTCCTTGCCTGCCTCAATGCTGCTTGTAGTCCACCGAGCCTTTCCCTTACTGTAGCGATGTCCCTGTCCCTCTTGCAACTGCTGAGAATCAGGGCCAGCAAAGCCCGAGCTGCAAGTGATTAAATGGGTACCGTTTAATCTCCTCTGTCTGCCAAGGCTGGGAGTTATAAATGCCAGCAGCAACCAGTGACACCAACCTTGTTGACATTAGGGCTACCACCAGCACAGCTGAGCCATGAGAAACTACAGCGTATGCAAGAGCAGTGGCTATTCTGGATTTGGCATAAATAACTTGTTCAGTAACTCTATCTGCACTATAGCAGAGTCTGCTGAATAATGACATTCAGGGCCTGTGAAGGAGAAAAGTGATTTTAAAGCAAATAAATAGTGGTTATGCTTTGAGCAGGGGAGTTGCCCCAGGGAGGAAGTTTTCTTAGAAAGGTTTTGGCAAACCCCCCAAATAAACAAGCTCCTAAGACTCAACATGAAGGCACCTCAACTAGCCCTAGCCGTATCTCAACAAGGTTGCATAAATACACCTGATGTTTACACAGTGGCGTGCGAGGGGCACTGTGAACCTGTGGTGTCCTGGTGACCTCAGCAGGGAAGGGCTGGATACTGATGGCAGCTGGGAAAAATAGGACTTGGTTGCTTTAGAATATGTCTCTGCATTCTTGTTCTTTTACTGCAGTGCAGAGTGAGGTCAAGGGAGCTCTTCTCTGGGTAGGTGGTTATCCCAACCGGGAGGCTGAGAAGGTGATGTCTGCCGTACAGTCTCAAGAGCAATTGATCCTTTCTACTTGTGGGTCTGTGGTGAGGTTTTATTGTAGAGATGTGAGCACAAGAGCATCTCTAGAGAGGTACATCAAGGCTTGGGGTGGCCATTGATCTGTGGCTGAATAAACCCCTGCCCTGGAGTTTTCTGTCCATTTGGAGCTGCTTGGAGGCTGGGGCCTGATCCAAAGGAAAATGTTTTTCTATTGTTCTCAATGAGCATCGAGTGCTGAAGCGCGCAGAATGCCTGGAGTACATCTGCAGCTGGTGTTCACTTGTCCTGCAGCTCTCTGAAGGTCAACGTGCTGAACAGTAGGGGCTGGGAGGGATGGTACCACATGCTAGTTACAAGCATCAGTTTGAACTGTTTGGATCGTGAATTGTTCTTTCCTGTGTGTGTGTTTGGTCCTCATCCAGTAAGTATCCAAATTTCTAATGGGAACTGCTACATGCTGTTGGAACACAAAGAATATCTCCCTCTGATGCAGGCTGCCTTCCCAACAGGCTGCCCAGCAGGCTGCACGTTCACCTGGGTGGAGCTGGGGGCTCATCTGTGCATGAAGTGGGGCTGCCTGTCTTCTTAGCGCTATGTTTTTAGTTTCAAGCTTTCCCCTGGCACAGGAAGAAAGCACACGTGAATCAGAAGGATGTTGAGATTATTTATGTTCTGATTCTGGCCTGGTGCCAGAGGGAATGGCTTGGTGACCTTGGCACTATTGGGACATTATTTATAGAAAGTAGATCTTCTGGGTTTTGTATTTTTGACGTAGGAATGTGAAAACAAGTCTTGGCAGGAAAAGACCCAATGCTGGCCCCCAAATATATTGGCACCTTTTCCAGACCAGGAAAAACAACACTTAAGAGGTGACCAGGTGTTCCCTGTTCACATGGCTTTCTTCCTTCCCTTGGAAAATACGGGTTTGGTTCTGTCCTGGAGATCGTAGGCTCGCATGAATTCATTCCATGTTTGAAGAGTTCTTGCTCAAGATAGTAAAAGATGTACACAAAGAAATCCAGCTGTAACCAAAGACACTCTTGTTGGTTTAGACATGAAGGGAAATGACAAATCAATCTCTGGCCTTGGTTTTTTTCTGTTTGTAAAGCTTTGTGTCATCTGCAAGGCTTAATGCATCTCAATGTGTTTCAGTGCCCATCTGTGGTCCTGATTAGTGTGCCTGCCCCTGGATGACAGATTGAGGGGATGAGGCTTGCAGATGCATACGGTCTTACTGGATGGCCTAGCATGCAGTGCTGGCCCCACAGCCCTGCCTCCCAGGGCTCTGGTAAAACCCCAGTGGTGAACTTTCCTTCTGTGTTTCACAATGTGCACAAGTCTCTCATCCTCTTTCTGTGTGGTGGATGTGTGTTCCAGTTAGCTGAGTCTCTAAATGTCTTTCTGTCCCTCTGTATGCAAAATAGCAACTTATTGAGCATCTTTGTGCACTGGTTTTGACAGAGAAATCCTTGCCTAGGGTGCATCTGACTCATCTTTACCAGAACTTGGTTGGACCCTTACCCAGCTCATCTTAGAGGACAAAGCCGAGGACCCAGAGTCTGTAAGAAAGTTCTGGTCCAGATTTATACTGACTGCCGCTGTGGTTGTGGGGAGAGGAGATCTGTCACCAAAACAGAAAAGTGATCAAAACAATTGTAGCTGGATTTAGTGCTACAGGTGAGCAGCTTCTGTTGATGTTGGTGGTCAGAAACCATATGCTCACTTTCTGAACCTGTGGAGCCAAAATCAGAAGCCTGAGCGTAGGAGACTGGTAGCTGGCTCCATTGCTGCAGTTTCCTAGAAGTTTTTGTTAGGGATTTGGATTAACATATTTTAAGTCAAAGGCACTGAAGAGATCATGGGGAGAAAAGCAGTAAAAAATGAATCAGTGGTTCGATAGTCCAGTGTCCTGGGGAGTGGTGTTAGCTGTATGAGTTAATGTAGCGGGAGATGTGCACAGAGGAGTGTCAGATAATACTGGCCATTGCCGACCTGATTATTTATTTGTTTGAAGAGATTCTGTGTTTTAGAGGGAGATCAGTGTATAGTCCCCTTTGCAGCTGCCTGCTGCTGCAAACCAGACAGAAATTTCTCCTTTTCTTATTAAAATCAGGCAGCAGAACTTCAAATGGTCAGCCCAGCAGGGCAGGTGCAGGCAGAGCAGCACACAAAGGCTTGCAGCCCTCATGTTTTTAGCTATATCCTGTCTGGGCTGAGAAAGTAAACAGTTTGGAGCCTGTGTCAGCAGCCAAATAAGAGACCTACAGAGAAAACCCACAAGTCTTCGGGAAGCTCTGTGAGTGACTCAGATGATGTTTTTGTCTGAGTTCATTCAATAACCCATGATGGCAGCAGAAACACTCTGTTGTAGTGGTGCCACCTTATGAGTGAAACACAAACCTCCGGTGTCAGATGTCTGTGGTCATGGAAAGACCTGAGAAGCTCTTCCAGTGGACAGAGGTTAGTTCAGGAATCCCATTGCTGAGCTCCAAAATCATTCTGACCCTTGTTGGGCACTGCAGTTGCTTTCTGGGCTTACAGCTAGGGCGCCGCTGTAGATGGAGATGGCTGTGACAAAGAGCAGGCAGTTTCTTGAGATCAGCCATGATCCTTCCAGATGGCCAAGAAGGTGTCTTTAATTCAGCCTTCCTGGCTGTCTGGCCCTGCCTTGCTATGCATGAAATGCACCCAGCTAGGCAGCAAGCTCACTGCTCCTTGTACAGTGTTGCTGCAAAGCTGTGAGAGATGCATGGGGTGATGGCTTGAGCATAACCTGGATGCAGACACTCTGCCACATTGTCCAGAGCCCTCAAGAAGGATGGTGTTACGGAAAGAGGGCTGTATTGCCAGTCTTAACAGGAGCTCCAGGAAGCAGGCTATTTTCTGAAGAAACAAGGTATTGTAAAGATCCATGGTTTTACATCCCTCTTAGTCTTTCTGTTGGACATTTAATTTTTAGCTGCCTGGCATGCCGTTTGTGTTAAATGTTTGGTGTATTGCAAGTAGGTAGAAATGTGAGTTTTACCTCCTTGCAGAAGGGAGAGGGAAACTCAAAACCTGCAATACTGAGTCCAGGGGAGTGAGGTGGTATTGGCTTTTCACCAACATTTTCTTTGTGGCCTAGGAAAAAAGTTTCTGTAGAAGCTGCTTAACAGCAATAAAGAGCACCTAAACATTGCTCCACAAAAAGTGAAAATCTGCTAGGAGTCAAAGATTACACTGAGCAGGACTGAAGAATTTAGATCATTTGTCTGTGCATTCCCAGGTTGTTTTCATGATAAGTGAGAATAAAATATAGCTGTCTTTAATATCAGCATTGCTGTGGCGTCTCAGTAAGTGCTAGCCATAGATTTGGAGTGCTTCTGAACAGCAGACACCTACAGTGCATCCTCCCACCCTCCTGCCCTATTGTCCTGCCCAGTGCAACCATTTGCTCCTTTGGATGTATGAATGTGTTCTTGCCTTGTCTGGCAAAAACCCAGCTGCTGTACATCATGAGTTCAGCCACTCCGTTCCATGAGCTGTGTAAATGTCCACTGTTCATGGACAAGTAGAATGCATTGAGGGTTAACAGATGGAGGAATAATAAAGCAGATGAGTTTATCCCCTCCACCCAATTTATTCCCTTCATCACATCACCATGCAAATTGAGTTCCTGTCATTGGTGCTTGCAAAGTACATGGGGACAAAGAGACTAGCCTGTAACCCCTAGAGCCACTGCTGCATGGGAATGACATTACAGGTAAGATAATGGGGACACTTCTATGTCATGAGTTCTTCTAAGCAGGAGGTTGTGCTGTACACTTGCTGACAGAGATGTATATATACACACATGCAATAGCAAAGCACCATGTGTGCCTATATACACACAGTGCTGAGGAATGATCCTGATACTACTGGAACTTGTATCCGAGTGTCTCAGACTTAAAGTTGTAGAAAGAAGGGAAGGTCCTACAACAACCCTTGATAGTAGAGATGGGACATCTGGCAATGCTGTGTTTTCCATGGTTACTTGAGACTTGATTTGTCAGCACTGGTGCTGTTACCAATTGGCTTCCTGAATGTCTCTGTTGCCTCCTTGTCCCAGGGTAGAGGAGTGAAACAAAGATAGGGAGAAGGACTAGTCAGTACTATCTTTATCCTTTCTTTCCTAAGACTTCTCTTGCATGTACCAGGCAAGATGGGAGAGAGGTTCTTAACTCTGGGACCTCTCAGTTCTTCTCAGATATCCCCTGTCACCAAGGTTATTCAGTGCTGCATACTAGTGTCCATACCTTTGCCTCCTCTCTGCTATAAAAAGAGAAATCTTGCTTTATTTCCTTAGGCAGATGTGGGTCCTCAGTGGCTGTGACTAATAAGAGCTACTTAGGACATAGCATCTCCATACCCAGCAGAAGAGAAGAACTCCCTTCTTGCATGTGGTTGTCTAGTTTTTTTCTCTAAGTGTGACTCAGTGCTGTGAGATGTGCAAAAAGGATACAGTATTTGCCTAGGGTCAGGTAGTGAAAAGCTGACTGTGAGGATCAAGAGTCTTGTCCATCCATATAAAAGCAATCAAAAACCTAGTCTCTCTCATCATCTACCCTCCTCCCGTGGTGTATGGAAAGAGGTAAACCACTGCAGGAGATGAGGCACCTTGTCCTAAAATAGAAACCTCTGGGGTTTGGCTCACCTTGCCTAATTTCCAGGGCGCCAAAAAGAGGGAGATGAGGAGATGTAGAGGTTCATGCTATAGTTCACACTTCCAAACCCCACTCTCTCCACCCATGAAATGCTTTTATTCTGGGCTGGGGACAGACTGTGTCCATGCTTGATCCTCTCAGTACACATACATTGGCCTTTTGTGGAAGCTGGAGAACCTGTCAGGCATCAGAGACATTGTCTCTTTCAATCTCCTTTATATTAGTTCCTTTTTCTGTTGAAAGCTTTCTAAAGGGTACTTGTGTGCTGAATAGCCATTGCTGATAATGCACATTATGAAATCCAAAAGGAAGGTTGAGATTAAATGTCACGCACTTCACAGTCTGGGAATTCAAAGAGCCTTGTTGATCTGTGCATAATTTAGGGGTTGACAGCTCATGCATAAACAAACATGTGCACATACACATACATTTGTGTGTGTAGAGAGTTTTCCCCTGACTCAGCAACACATAAAAGCAAAGTCAGGTTGGTGTGAGTTCCTGGGGAGTGGGTGTGACATTTGTGAGGAAAGCCTGTGGGTTCTTCAGGACTCTCTGACCTGAGAACTGCACAGACAAATGCAGTTGCTTCTTGGTAGTGTGGTGGGCTTCCTTCCGCCTCCCTTCTCTGTGCAGCTGCAGCTAAGCTGTGGCTGCTTTGATTTTGTGCATAAGGGTTTAATCTGACCAGAAGAATCTTCCAAGAACTTCTGGTGTGTGTGAAGGGAGTATCAGTGTGAAGTTCACCCCAAGGTATCCAAAGTGCTTTTTCCCCACCAGCAGGGAATGAAGATGGACAGAAAAATTTGATGTCATGCTAAGCTGTTGTTACTCAGGCCAGGAAGGGCATTTCTGCCTCTGAAACGTTGTGTGTCATGAACCGAGTGCTGCACTGGTGCAGTGCCTGAGCCGCTGCCTTTGAAATGTTTTACCTGCTGCACGTGAGCCATATGAACTTCTGTGGTAGATTTACTTTTCATGTACTGGGAATACTGAGGCCTCAGAGGTTGAATGACCCAGCCTTGATTTCATGAAGAAGCAGCAGCAGCACTGCCAAACCTATAATCTAATATTTTGGCTTTCAGGCTCCCTACTCAGTATGCTGCTCTGTGGTTCTGTTTCTTAAAACAATTGATTTCACTTCCAAGTGCTCCCTTGCAGGAGAGAGGAATATGTGTGCTCCCCCTCTTTCTGGGGGATGCTGTAGCTCTGGGGGATGCTGCGAGACAGTGCTCCACAGACATGGCCCTGTGCACCATGCACTGCCCAACTAGTGGGAGTTGGGCTAGGAGTTTCTTCTAAGTTGTTTCACCACCACCTTGTGAATTAGCAGATCCTGTGCTAGCTCTGGCAGCAGCTATTTAGAAGTTTTCTTTTAAATCTGTCCTCCTAGCTCCTGTTTGCCCAACATGAGGAATTTTGCATCTAACATTTTTAGCAGCAACCTGTTGCTATAGAAACTGCTAAGGTGTCAGAGGGAGCTTTTTGCCACTTTGGGATGGCTACCAAGTAGTTAAGTATGCATTTTGTTGGGAGGACTTCTCTATCATGTTTTTGCTAAGCAACTTTCCGACCCTGTCTGCATGTCTGGGCTTATTTTGTGTCTAGGGAGCCATGAGGCAGTGATACACCCGGAGTTGTAATTGTGTGTGAATGAGCAGGGCTTAATATTGTTGAATTGTTTAGGGAGGGTATGAGAATGTGTTCCGGAGCTGCAGTGATGGGTCCAAGTGGTGTGTAGGGTGGTAGTCCAGGGCTCAGAGATGACAGGTGAAATCAGTCTCTAGGGCAGTAAATGGTTAACCCAGAAGCAGGAGTCAAGGCTCTCACTGATATCTCCCAGCAAGAAGTCTGGGACAAGCTGCTCCTCTCCCCCTGAGACCAAAATATAGGTGAATACCAGCATACTTGGCTGGTCTGGTGGTCTGAATTCTCTTTACTAACCAGTCAAGAGATCCTCACCGTGCAGCGAGTCCCAAAGTAAGTCCGCACAAATCAACCTGTGTCTTTTATTTATATATTTATATATGCTTAATTTGCTAATCTACAACTTGTTATTATTTATAAATTAAATGTATTTATGTAATTAACAAGCTCTTACAGGATGTGGATGTAATCATGTACTATGGGAAATACTCCATAACATAGGGTTGTTGACAACTCAGCTGTTGGCTAATAGTCACTTGGGCCATTTTGTATCAGGCCTGATTTACAGGGCTTCTGTGTCATAGTAGCAAACTTTATTGCTTGCACAAGAGAGGTGTGAGTCCTGTGAGTGTTTATGTGCCTGGAACTCAGGAAGTATCCTGGCTAGACCAAAAGGCAGTCTCCCTGCTTAATGCAAATTTATTCGTCTGCCCTTTTTTCTCCCCATTGTGTGTGTGCCTAGACTGCACATCTGGTCATATCATGACAGACTATGGAGATGAGAAACCCTTTGTTTTTTATACAAATGGAAGAAAAAATCTGCTGCTGCTGGTGTGTCCTGTAGGAGTTGGTCTTGGGAGGAGGCTGCAAGTTTGCCCATGAAACAGCTTGGGAATCTGCTTTTGGGGGGCTGGAGTGGCACAGCCTCATTTAATCTTCCATTTCATGGTTGTAGACATGTTGGTAGTGTACACAGTACACTACAGTAGTGGCATTGTGCTTGGTAAGTTCCAGGTCTGCAGAACTAATGTTGCTGGAGGTGTAGATCATCATCTTTGGGGAGGGAATCTGTCAAGAATGGCTTTGAAATCACCATTTCAATGACAGTATACAGAGGGCTGTTGTCTTGTGTGTGGCTCAGGGGACTTAGTCTCCCAAACTGCAATTTCTTACAATTTTCTTATGAGTTCTGGAAAGGGACAGAGGTGAAAGGAATTGTTGGAAGTAAAGAGCATTGGCTTTCTGGAGCTTTTATGAAAGGCTCTTGTCAGGTCCTTAGGGGCACAGTGGGAAGAAAATCTGGGGAGGTTTGAGAGTGTTGGGAGAAGAGGTGCAAGAAGCCCCGTTTTACTGTGAAGATGCACTTTTTGGCAGTGTTGTGAGTGAGGAACATGTGTATGGGCTTCTCTGTGGTCCCAGGGTTATTTTTCATAGAGCTCGTCTGAGCCTGTGTCAAGCCTCTGATGTGAGGCAGAGGAGATGAGATGCGGAGATGCATCAGATTTTCTGTAAAACCAACCTTTATTGTCCTGTTTGGTTGAAGGGCTTTCCTAGCTTTTTAAGCTGCTCTTTTTCAGTAGCAAGGGTTAATTTACTTGGTGATTTGTTTTTTTTTTTTTTTGTGAGGGGAATTGTGTGTTTTTCTGTTTGTGCATATGGGCTTTTGCTTCTAATGTTTCCCTGTAGAAATCATCTGCAGGACAGATGGCCTGCTAAGCTTCTG